>NW_026020084.1:544917-806717 GCF_900185275.1 Solanum verrucosum | reverse complement strand
GAAAGGTCAGGCTGGTGGGTCTCTGTGATCACAAAAGGGGGAGCCGCGTTCGCGAAGTGTCCTGGAGAATGGCCTCCACGTTCGCGAAGAGATTTTTCTTGGCAGTTAATAAAGATTCTAAAATATGGGTTTCTTCCCCCCCCCCCCCCCCCATTTGTCCATTTTTGGAACTTGAGGGCTCTAGGGAAGAGATTTTAAATATGGTTTTCTAGAATAATTGATTGGGTAAGTGATTTTAACTCCATTCTTTCACTGGACAATTATAATTTCACGATTTTAAAATAAAAATTCCTGTTTTCAAATTCAAGTTTGGGGTTTTCCTCTTGAAATTGAGTTCTTGGTAAATTGGGGATTTAAGCTTGAATTTAGCTTGATTTTTGTCACTATTCACTTGTGAATTCCAAAATTTGTGGGCACCTAATATTTATACCAATTCCAGAATTACCCTTATCCCTCAGGAATGACTTTTTGGGTCGATTTTGATCCAGTTTCTAAAATTAGCTTTATGAGTGTTGTTGTTTCTATTTTATTATTGGGATTATTTATTTGACTATATTATGTAGAGACTCTTCGTAAAGGTAGGGCTCAAGTGCCAAGTTGATTGACCTCTTTGAGCCTTCATTAAGTGTATTGAACCTTGTATGTCTTATTGTGTGATTGAGAGTAATGGAAATTAGTGAAGGGTTTCGTAATTCATGTTCATTTTTAAATGTTGATTGAATTATAGTGATGATATTGTGGGGGTAAAAAGGAAATTTATTCATTTTAATGTATAATGTCCATGAATGATATGAATGGTTATATTGACTCACTATTGAAGATGTCCCATGATTGTGTGAGTGAGGATTGTGTATTGATAAGGATTTTATCATCTTCTCATTATTTATGTGAACGTGCTTATTTGCATTGGTTATGAAACTCTATGATGACATTTGAATTCTTTATATGCCAATGGAAAATGGTTTCGGGGAATGATATTTATGCCGATGAAAGTGGTTCCGATGATTAAAGTTATGTTTATGGGAAATAGTTCTAGCGGATGCATAGACTTATACATCCATCATGGGTCCTGCCCAAATATTCAGTGGGTGTGCTTTGAGGTGCAGGCAAATATATACTTTATATGTATCGTGATGCTTGTGCAGCGGGTATGTATCAATAGGATAGCATGCATCACACTATATGACATTTGTATTGTATTTCAATTGTGAGAAATATAGGAGAACAATATTATGAAATTGTTGTGTCTACATTATAAAACAAAGATCCGATTTATAGACACTACAATTCTTTACAAAGTAGGATTCCATATATTATTTCTATTCCTATTCATATTCCTATCCTAAGTAGGATTATATATATTATTTATATTCCTTCTCATATTCTTAACACTCCCCCTCAAGCTGGTGCATACAAGTCATATGTACCTAGCCTGTTACAAATATAATTAATATGAGGACTGATGAGAGGGATTGGTGAGATATTTGCAAGTTGATCACTCGATATTTTCAATTGACTGTCAATCTATAAGTGTTGAGTCTTCTCATGAAATATTGGATTTGATGAAGAATGTTGATAAAACACAAAATGATCAACCCCACTACGAGTCATGCCAAATTCCTGAATTAGTGTGCTGAACTTCCCAAACCAAGCTTGAGAATAGTGTTTGAGACTATAGAGTGACTTACACAATCGACATTAAAGGCTACTAGCCTCCCCCTAAGCAATAAAACTAAGCGGTTTCTCCATATAGACTTCTTCCTTGAGATCACTCTTTTTCATTTCTTTTATTTTTATATAGGGTGGAAATGATGGAACGACCTAACTAAGAAATAGAAATAATATTGGAAAGGTTGGATTGATGGCACAACCCTATTGAAAAAGAGAAATAACATGGATACGGTCGGAATAATGGAAAAACCCTACACAAATCAAATTTGAGGAGTCACAAGAAAGACAAATGGAATTACGCATATCAAATATGAGGAGTCACCAAAAAGACATACGGTGTATTGATGTTTGCGTAATCAAGACACAACGTCCAATGCAAGTGTCTATGATCGTACAATAGTATAGTAACCCAACTAAGGGTTGGGGTCGAGTCCCAAGGGAGCGGTTTTTGAAAATTAGTGATTAGGCACGAAGTGCTAAAGCTAACCGTAGCTAAAGACTTTATCAACTAAAGATATGTCAAATTAAAGAGTTTGACATGAGTGTCAGTTATCAATGGGGGTTTTGTAAACAAGTAAAGAGAAAATCAGCAAAAATGCAAAGAGTATTAATCAAGGAGATGAGATCCTTGGGATATGATAGGAATACGGGACAAACTAAACCATTGGGTATATGCTTTTGATAATAAATCCGTTGAATATTTATGATTAGGTTAGACTTTAGTGGGGGTAAATTCTCTCTCGAGCAACTTACCCCGAATCAAATGGGTTCCTCTCGGACATCCACTTGCCGCATGAAGAACAACCTCTACCTTAGCCCATTCACTCTCTCGATCTGAGTGTGTGGGAGAAGGACTAGGATTCACTCCTCGAGTTGAACCTCATGTTGACCCACTTCCACCGACCATCAATTTAGTAGTCTTAGTTTTACGACCTCTCTCTCTCGAGCAAGGCGAAAACACAAAGGTGAAATCGTATTTGCAACTACAATTTCATTAAGTTCACCCACAACTACTAAACGAAGTCACATTTACACAACAAATAAACCATCAACAAGCAAGACCCAACAGATAATCTAACCCATATTCACAAAATCACACCCCAAGAATTAGGGTTTTAGCTAGACATGCAAAAGAGGTAAAAATGTATACCAATCTCAGTTGCCATCAATGGGTATGTAAGATTAAGTCTTAAAACAAGTCAACAGTAAAGAATCCACAAGACCCAAGTCCAAAATCTTGGAGTTGAAACCCTTCGAATCTTCAATTTCTTCAAAATCCTCTCCAAGCTTAGAGAGAATATTCTAAGTATGATATTAAAACTTAATAATAAAACTTGATAATCCTAATTCTCCTCTGATACTAAGCTATAAAACATCAACTAGTATTTATAGTTTTCAAAAATCTGTGTTGCAGCGGATCATTCGGCGTCGTTAGTCAAGATCGCCGATCAACTCGACGATCTACCCTTTGGTAGGCTTCATCTTCATCTTGCTCTATCCTTCAGCATCGTCGTGTTTGTATCATTAGGCGACATAGTATAACTTCGTGAAACTGCTCGACGATACGCCTACTGCTCCTTTTCACCGCCGATTTGATCCTTTCCTTCGGGGTTCAACACACTGGAACAAAAGGTGAGGATAAGATCTTTTTGCGACTTGCCGAATGGGTTTGGAGATTCTCAGATCTTCATTTCTTCGTTCTTTCAGTTGTCTTTGTTCCTTTTTTGCTAGGTAGTGTCCATGCTTACCCTCAAACAACAAATACCTGAAACTTAAGAGTTTTCATCAGATATTGAGATGAAATATGCATTTGAGGACACTAATTCTATAAAAAATATAGCCCTAAATGAGTCCAATTTGTGGACTCATCAGTTATGCAACTCAAAATATGAGAGTTTAGAAAAAGTCCATGGTACTATGCAAATTAAATATGAAAAGTAGTCGGAGAGATGCATGGTGCTACACCAATCAAAATATAAAATATAGTCACTGAAAAGATGGCATGGTACTTGATACGCTCAAATTACACCTCCTTTCAGAAGCATAAGCGATCGTTATCAAGTAAAGAACCCAACTTGTAGGTTGAGATCGATCCCACGAGGAAAATGGCTTAGACTTTACTTTTAACCAACAATTATATTCAATTAGTCAAATTATTTCCAGAAACAGGTAATAAAAGGGGGGTTGTGCTTGTGTGAAACAAATAGTAAGAACTTAATAAGTAGTCAATAATTAAACTCAACTTTGGTTGTTATCAAGATAAGAGAAATAACTAGGGTATACGTGTTCCCCATAATCTCATAACGCAGTAATCCTAGTAATAGCAATCATTTTCTAGTGTATTACATGCAAAGTGATAAGTTAGGTATCCTAAATCCTTGGTCCTGGCATCTAGAGAAATTCACTCCGCACCTTGGTCCGGCTACGTGTGTATAATTTACTAACCCTTACCTTTACCTCATATTAGACATCATAATCGATGTTTGGCTTAGTTATTACTTCGCACCAATCGACACTAGCCTATTAGATAGTATCACACTAAATCTATGTTGATAATTCTTTTCTTGTTAATTACCTCTTTGGTACGGCAAGTAGTAACAAGTGAGTTCTAACGTTGGCCACCGTTAAAAAGACTTCTAAACGAAAGAATTATCAATGCATGCAAAATACTAGTCAAGAATTGCTTATTTACTAGTCATACTTTGTTAATTGATCATGGTTCCCACAACCCTAGTTGTGGATTTAGTTACTCATATTGGCAAGAACACAATTCATAATTGTAGATGAAGAAATCATGAACATACGTAAAGAGAATAATAAACCCAGAAAATTAACTTGAATTGCAAAGCCAAAATCTTCAAAACGAACTTGGGAAATCAATAATTGCTAGGGTTGCAAATTAATCTCCAAAGTTACAAAGCAAAAATAGAATAATAGTGTCTAACCCCCAAAAACGAGGTTTACATGTCCTATTTATAGAAAACAAGTCCTAAATAAAAAAAGAAACAAATTAAGGAAAGTTTTGTTCAGGTACGCGTCTTCGATCCACGAGACTGACTTACGGACCGTCGATGGATCTACGGTCCGTAAGTCCCTTCCGTCACTCGAGACTTAGAAAATATTTCAGCATCCAACAATCAGCTTCTCTGAAGCAAACGACGGACCAGCAGCACGGACCGTAGATCGACCTACGGTCCGTCAATCCCTTCCGTAGCTCCATACTTAGAATCTTCAAAAATCAGGTACTGGAACCCTCGCAGTCTCACTCTACGGATCAGTACTATCCGTAGATCAATCTACGGACCGTCAATGGGCACCGTGGTTCCACACTTGGTCAGATTTCCCTGATTTGTCCTCAACACCATGCCTGCTGATCTACGGTCATCACCTACGGACCGTGAATGGACCTACGGTCCGTAGATGACCTCCGTGGATGCCTTTTTCTGCATTTCCTTCAGCTGTCTCTATACTTCCGCGCCTGAACACCTTTCCTGCAAAACATGATAAAACACATAAAAACCAATATAAAAAGGCCCTAGACACACACAACTTGTAAGTGAAATGTATTAGAAATACCGTAAACTCACGGTATATCAACACCCTCAACTTGAATTCGTTGTTTGTCCTCAAGCGACGCACTAGAACTCTAAATGACACTTGTATAGAACCAAGCATTTCTAACTCAAGCAATCACATGGCTCTCTACCTCCTCATTGTTCGGGTGCACATTCGTTCTCTTAGACTCGACAAGCCAACTCATGTGGATCACATCATGACACAGACCAACCAACTGACACACAACAGACACCTTCTCACTGTCACCAGGTACCAACTTTCTAACGATGTAACCAGTGCCCTTACTTCAAACGAAATCCTCTTTTCGCAAAAATTTAATTTCATTCATGGTACAAGGATTTATTCAACACTCACACTCATAAATGATTTCAACTACAGTTAGTGCTTACTGCCATAAGCTTGCCCTTATTTTCACTGCTCAGACTCTTCAAACTAGACTCCAGGATCACTATAGGACTTTATTGGCTTGTAACGTAGGCTCAGGGTCAGGTGTGGTACATTTGGGTACTGTTTAGTGACTTTCTGCCCTCCTTGTCATTACACTAGGCTTTTAACCTCTTTTTGCCCTATTTTTGTCATATTATTGCTTTACCGCTTTCCCTTGATTTTCTTCAACCACGGATGTGACTTTAAACTTTGTAGCTCAATTTCCTTTTATTTTATTGCTCCTTTTTCTTTTAATAATTCACATCCTTTCCTTCCATTTCCCCCAAAAAAAAAAAAAAAAAATTTCACTCTTTTCATCCCCATTTTTCTTTTAGTTTCCTCTTTCATAGCCACCCTCAACTTATGGATTTTCCGTTAGTTGAGGTGCACAATACCTGATGTCAGGTCAGGGCCAAGATTGAAGTTACTTTTTTTTTACATTAGCCACCCTCAACTTGGGCTTTTGGCCTAAGTCAAAGTGCACATGTCCAAGGAGGGACCGGGGCCAACATAGTAGATTATGGGAAAGTGAGTTCGGGGTTTTAGAAAGAAATGGTTTATTTTTAGGCTCAAAGTTGGATCAAAGGGAACAGTTATTTCATTTGGTTGAATCCTTCTAGGCAATTTATGGATTTTTCCGAACAACGGCCTATGATCACTTCTTATCCTCTAGATTGAATTGTCTTAGCAGGACTAACCAGGCAAGTTCTAGTTTTGCACAAAACTGTTTGAACAGTCAATGATTCTCACCCACTCTTGGCACATAGTTTCATTATCAGATATCAGATTATCAGATTATCATATTACCCAGTTCAAGTTTCAGGTTTAATCATGCAATCAGGTCGATTGTTACTATGTCATACTCAGAGCCAACACAATCAACAAATCATAGCCTACTTCTAGCATACAACCCAGAATCTGACGGGTATCATTTTTCCTAAGCCATCATGCTTCATTTGTATCATGCTTCTACACACACAATCCTAAGACATGTCGGTTTAACAAAAACTAAACAGTCTCTTGGGGTAAAATAACACAGGCAAGAAAACCTCAAGAGAGGATTCATGAGTTGGGTTACTCAGACTTCACCCGATCACTCACGATCCATTTACCCCACCCCAACAACAATAGATGCAATTGTCCACAATGCATACATAGACAGTAAAAGTGAATGGATTTGAGTGAAGTAAACCTGTGGCGCAAAGCGCCGGCAAATCATCAACAAGCAGGGGGTCCGGTTTCCCGGAGCCCTCTGGAACATCAGTGGGGCACCCTCAGTAGTGCCCACCTCAACAATCCTAGCACCCTCAGTAGTGCTCTCTATCAAACGCTCTGCACCATCAGTGGTACTCGTAACGCCTCTCAAAATAGGCTGATCCTCTGCAACTGGGGCAGAGCTCGATGCCCCTGCAGCTCTCTCACACACCCTCTGCTGGCGCAACTCTTCGTCTGCAATCGAAGCCCTTCTAGCCTCCTTCTCCTGCCGACGCTGTCTTTTCTGAGCTTTCTCTTCCTCCGTGCGATGAGAGTGGTGCCGCTTGCCCTTGGCATGTGTCGGTGCAGGCCCCTCCTCGGCGATGCCACTGAATAGAGCACCTAGCACTGTATTATCAGCCAGCGCAGCAGGGGCAGCCTGAGTCTCAACTAAAGGTGCAGCAAGAATGGCATCCACATCAGTCCGGAGGCTGGCTATGTCAGCCTACAAAGAAGATAAGTCTGTGGCCGGAACTGATCGTTCGAGGACTCGCAACTCAAAGGCGTCAAGCCGCTTATTAACCGCCAGGACCTTACGGTCCATCATCCCCTCCATCCTGCGCTCCATTCTAGCCTCGGACTCGGCAATCGACTTTTGCATCCACGGTTGAATGTGATGCAGCAGTGTGGCCATCTGCGCCTCTAACTTTTGTACTCTGGCCATCGGGACAACCGTCGCTCCTAACTGTGGTGTGGACCGAGAAGAACTAGGAGCAACACTAGCTGCCTGAGAACAGGAGCCTGGGACAGTGTCGGTGTGGTCTGGGATAATGGGGTCACCGCCCTATGCCTGCCCCACAGTGTCTGCAAGATCGGAGCCCAAGGGGGGTACCTCAATCTGGGGCTCTATGCGAGGTGCTGCCACATTTGCGTCATCCCGAATAAGGCCGATGTCCAATGCCCCTGTAGGGTGGACTAGCCTGTCACAATGCCAGATCGGCACTCCAGAGTCCCTGCACAAGTAAAAGATCAGACAGGGGAAAGGGTAAGTAGTGGAGGTCCTGAAAGCTCTCTCATGGATCTCTGCCAGCAGCATTCGAGCAAAGTCGATCTCTACTCCCGCCACCAATGCAGCAACCATCACCGCTCTGTCCCAAGTGACCTGATTGTCAGCTTTTGTAGGCGACACTCTGTTGCGTACCAACAGCCAGAAGAACTTTGCTACAAAATTCAATGTGGTCTTCCGGATGCCCAACCATGGAGCAACGACCCATTCCGCTCGCTCGCCATCTGCAGCAATGTACCGGGCCAGCCATAGTATCACAGCCTCTCGCTGCTCAGCATTCTTCTGGAAAGCGCCACTCCGCACGATGTCCCAGCGGTAATCAAACTCTGAAGTGTTAGGAGACCAAGAATGGCCCGTGGTAGGACCATAGAGAAAACGGCTAATGGTGGCGGGTGATATGTCTACCGGACACCCTCGAACCAAGGTGGAAGTGAGCGGGGCCTGAGCTAGTGGCTTTGACCGCTTGGAAATGGACCCGCGGAGAGTGGCAGCATAGGAAGCATAGAACTCCCGAACAATCTCCTCGCTATACGTCCCTGGGTCTCGAGCCATCCAGTCACACTTGTGAAGTTTGAATAGCCGGTGAATATCTGGCACAGTATGCAAGCTCCCCGTGAGGAATCTGCGCTCCTCTTGAATTAATCGGGCCATTTTTTGTTTGTCATTTACCATCTTTGCATCCCGATAGATTTGCCATTGACACTCTACACACCACCTATTCAGCTCCCCTGCTACCGGAGCGGGTTCATCATTCCGTGGTGCAGGAATGGCCTCTGAACTAGTTGCCTCATTAGACGAGGGTGCTTGGTCATTTTCTCTAGACCCTGTGGATGATTTGGCGTTGGACCTGTAGCATGGACAGACTCTGATTGTGAAGAGTGGGCTGACTGGGAGCCTGAGGCATGGGTAGACTCGGATCCGGACATAGGTCCCTCTAAACTGGAAGCAGCCCCAGTTGCTGACCCGATCAGTGTGTGCTCCTCATCAGACTGGGAGACAGTGACTACGTCGGGGATCACCTTCCGGGGGGTGCTTCTGGGTACTGCGCGAGAGGCCCTAGGGTTGAGAGGCACATATGCTGGGTCAGAGTCATTCTCGGTGTCCTCATCAATCAACCGGAAGCTAAGGGCAACTGATTTGGACTTGCCCCGTTTTGAGTAGGTGACCATCTTCTTGGGTACCATCGTACCTGCAGGAACGATATTAGTGCCCAAAACTAACCATATGCAGCAAAAGAAACTATTTAGAGTTGGTAACGACCCTAAACTATTGAGAGGCACATATGCTGGGTCAGAGTCATTCCCGGTGTCCTCATCAATCAACCGGAAGCTAAGGGCAACTGATTTGGACTTGCCCCGTTTTGAGTAGGTGACCATCTTCTTGGGTACCATCGTACCTGCAGGAACGATATTAGTGCCCAAAACTAACCATATGCAGCAAAAGAAACTATTTAGAGTTGGTAACGACCCTAAACTAAGTCCACAAAAAATATTTGACAGATGCTACAGTGGTCATCCACGGAGGAGACCTACGGTCCGTAGACTGATCTACGGTCCGTGGATCTCTTCTGTGGATCAGGGAGCCGGAAATGTAGGTCGCAGATGGAAACCACGGAAGTGCAGAACGGTCCGTAGATGGATCTACGGACCGTAGTCCACCTCCGTGGTTTTACACTTGATGAAAATTTGCAGGTGCATCTAATGACGAACCCCATCTACGGTCCGTAGATGGATCTACGGTCCGTAGACGGGGTATCGTGGAAGCCATCAGTGCCAGGTATCATACATTTTTGGCTTTTGGTTTCAACATTAACACAACCTAATCATACATATACACACTTAAAATATGCTAGTTCGTCATTCTTAAGATTCCGACCGATTATTATACCCAATAATTTAGACTAGATGTGGAACCCTAAGTCGAAACTAGCATATAGTATTTACGATCACATAAACTCACATTACAATTAATGCTATACAATAACTATCTATCGTTCCAAGGGCATTGTACTATTCAAGTTTATCATGCAATTTCATCTAACAATTACTCATGGTCAAGACCCACTCCCGACCCTCTATATTCAATCTATGAATCGAAATTCAAAGTGAAGAGAAAGACTATTACCTTACAAGCAACAAGGAGTGGGGTGATTGCGTGATGATACTATGATTTAGCAAGACCAAGGAGTCACCTTTTCGTCACTGACCAAACACCGGACCCTTTTTGTCAGATTATGGAGTGGGTTGATTATGGTATGGAAGGGGTTTTGGGAATATATGGAAGGGAGGATATTATGTGGTTGTTATGGAGTGATTTGGGGAGTTTAAAGAGTGGGTGAAACGGTTTTGGGAGTAATGGAGGGAAGGGAAATGATTTGAAACAATAAGGGTTTTAAGTAATAGGGGTCCAGGTCGGGTCAGTCAACTGTAGGGTTTGGACTCACGAGACCCCGTCTACGGTCCGTGAGTCGATCTACGGTCCGTAGATCGGGACCGTAGATCACAATTATACTAGGACAATTTTAGGGACTTACTTGGGATCTACGGACACCATTGACGGTCCGTGGATCAATCGACGGACCGTCGATGGGGTCCGTAGACCTCTGCACCAGACCATTTTCTGCAGGTTTCTTGCGTGGTGTACCTGCACATGAAGCAACCAATAGGCTATTTTTTTACATTTTCTGGACACTTTTTAGACACGGACCCTAAATTACTTCTAGCCAACACTAAGAACTAAAATACTAAAACCCCTACCTACATTGATACAAAGACGCAAGTAATCAAAGAAAGTTAAACTACATAATGGAAAACAAAACCTTATTGTTGGCTAGAGTTTACATCTTGGGTTGCCTCCCAAGCAGCGCTTGATTTAACGTCGCAGCACGACGCAGGTATCTTGATTACTCAGACTTCATCAAGATTGCAGGCCTCGATCACTTCTTGCACAGTTTCAGCATTTCCCAGATAGATCTTGATCCTTTGCCCATTCACCACAAACCTTGTTCCATCCTTATTTTCAAGCTCAACCGCTCCATGCGAGAGCACTTTTGTGAGCAAAAATGGCCCAGTCCACTTGGACTTGAGTTTGCCTGGAAACAAGCGCAACCTAGAGTTGAATAGCAGCACACGATCACCAACCACAAATTCTCGCTTTTCAATTCTTTGATCATGATACCTCTTCATCTTCTCTTTGTATAAGGCTGAACTTTCATAAGCTTTTAGGCGAAACTCATCAAGAACGTTCAAGTCATTCATCCTTTGATTAGATGCAGTGCCCCAATCCAAATTTAACTTCTTCATTGCCCACATAGCCTTGTGCTCTAGCTCTACTGGTAAATGACAAGACTTCCCATATACAAGTTGGTAAGGCAACATACCTATGGGGGTCTTGTATGCAGTGCGATATGCCCATAGAGCATCATCAAGCTTCTTTGACCAATCCGTTCGATTGGCGTTCACAGTCTTCGCCAATATCTGTTTTATTTCTCTGTTGGACACCTCAACTTGACCGCTAGTCTGTGGATGATAAGGAGTGGCTACATTGTGACGGACACCATATTTCTCAAGTAGTGTTTTGAACAACTTATTACAAAAGTGAGAGCCTCCATCGCTAATAATAGCCCTCGGTGTACCAAATCTAGAGAAGATATTCTTTTTCAAGAATGCGGTGACACTTTTACCTTCGTTGTTGGGGAGTGCTACTGCTTCCACCCACTTCGATACATAATCAACCGCGACCAGAATATACTTCATCCCATATGAACTCACAAATGGGCCCATGAAATCAATGCCCCATACATCAAACAATTCGATCACCAATATGGGATTCATAGGGAGCTCTTGCCTCTTTGAAATCCCTCCATCTCTTTGGCAACGATCACAAGACTTGGCAAAATCATGAGCATCTTGGTGGATGGTAGGCCAATAGTATCCACACTGCAAAATCTTATGTGCAGTCCGAATACCACTATGATGCCCACCAACGGGTGATGAATGGCATGCTTCAAGTACACTCAGCATTTTAACCTCAGGCACACAGCGACGAATAATCCCATCAGCACAACTACGATACAAATAAGGTTCATCCCAAAAGAATTTCTTCACATCATGCATAAATTTCTTTCTTTGGTGAAAAGACAAATTGAGTGGCACAATGTCGCTTGCCAAATAATTAGCAAAGTTTGTGAACCAAGGAATCAAATCATTAGCAGCAGCCAATACCTGTTCATCTGGAAAAGCATCATTAATTTCATCCCTATCTCCAAGCTTTAGCATGGCCTCTTCCTCTAATCTAGACAAGTGGTCGGCAACTTGATTTTCGGTTCCCTTTCTATCTTTTACCACAAAATCAAACTCTTGCAGCAACAGTACCCATCTAATCAATCGTGGTTTTGCATCCTTTTTCGCTATCAAATCCTCAATGCAGAATGGTCAGTATGCACGATGACCTTAGTACCAAGCAAGTAGGAACGAAATTTTTCGAATGCAAAAACCACCGCAAAAAGTTCTTGTTCGGTCACTGTTTAATTCTTCTAGGCCACATTCAGAGCTTTGCTAGCATAGTAAATAGGGTGAAGAATTTTCTCACTCCTTTGACCCAATACTACACCAAGCGCCACTCCACTCGCATCACACATAACCTCAAATTACACCTCCTTTCAGAAGCATAAGCGATTGTTATCAAGTAAAGAACCCAACTTGTAGGTTGAGATCGATCCCACGAGGAAAATGGTTTAGACTTTACTTTTAACCAACAATTATATTCAATTAGTCAAATTATTTCCAGAAACAGGTAATAAAAACGGGGGTTGTGCTTGTGTGAAACAAATAGTAAGAACTTAATAAGTAGTCAATAATTAAACTCAACTTTGGTTGTTATCAAGATAAGAGAAATAACTAGGGTATACGTGTTCCCCATAATCTCATAACGCAGTAATCCTAGTAATAGCAATCATTTTCTAGTGTATTACATGCAAAGTGATAAGTTAGGTATCTCTAAATCCTTGGTCCGGCATCTAGAGAAATTCACCCCGCACCTTGGTCCGGCTACGTGTGTATAATTTACTAACCCTTACCTTTACCTCATATTAGACATCATAATCGATGTTTGGCTTAGTTATTACTTCGCACCAATCGACACTAGCCTATTAGATAGTATCACACTAAATCTATGTTGATAATTCTTTTCTTGTTAATTACCTCCTTGGTCCGGCAAGTAGTAACAAGGCGAGTTCTAACGTTGGCCACCGTTAAAAAGACTTCTAAACGAAAGAATTATCAATGCATGCAAAATACTAGTCAAGAATTGCTTATTTACTAGTCATACTTTGTTAATTGATCATGGTTCCCACAACCCTAGTTGTGGATTTAGTTACTCATATTGGCAAGAACACAATTCATAATTGTAGATGAAGAAATCATGAACTTACGTAAAGAGAATAATAAACCCAGAAAATTAACTTGAATTGCAAAGCCAAAATCTTCAAAACGAACTTGGGAAATCAATAATTGCTAGGGTTGCAAATTAATCTCCAAAGTTACAAAGCAAAAATAGAATAATAGTGTCTAACCCCCAAAAACGAGGTTTACATGTCCTATTTATAGAAAACAAGTCCTAAATAAAAAAGGAAACAAATTAAGGAAAGTTTTGTTCAGGTACGCGTCTTCGATCCACGAGATTGACTTATGGACCGTCGATGGATCTACGGTCCGTAAGTCCCTTTCGTCACTCGAGACTTAGAAAATATTTCAGCATCCAACAATCAGCTTCTCTGAAGCAAACGACGGACCAGCAGCACGGACCGTAGATCGACCTACGGTCCGTCAATCCCTTCCATAGCTCCATACTTAGAATCTTCAAAAATCAGGTACTGGAACCCTCGCAGTCTCACTCTACGGATCAACAGTACGGTCCGTAGATCAATCTACGGACCGTCAATGGGCACCGTGGTTCCACACTTGGTCAGATTTCTCTGATTTGTCCTCAACACCATGCCTGCTGATCTACGGTCATCACCTACGGTCCGTAGATGACCTCCGTGGATGCCTTTTTCTGCATTTCCTTCAGCTGTCTCTAAACTTCCGCGCCTGAACACCTTTCCTGCAAAACATGATAAAACACATAAAAACACAATATAAAAAGGCCTTAGACACACACAACTTGTAAGTGAAATGTATTAGAAATACCGTAAACTCACGGTATATCAGTGCTACACAAATTAAGTATGAAAAAGTAGTCATCGGAAATATGTCACATGCTACAAATCATTTATGAAAAAGTGGTCACTGGAAAGATGAGACGGTGCTACATAAATTAAATATGAAAAAGTAGTCGCCATAAAGAAGACACGGTGCTATACAAATTAGATATTAAGAATGTAGTTAATGAAATGATGGCATGATACTACACAAATTAGATATGAAAAATAGTCATCGGAAAGATACATGGCGACCCAACTTTTGCTAACATAATTGTTGGCCAGAGGGTGACATATATGGATAACACTTGCCCGTCGGCAACGAAAGCTCTCTAATTGTTTACCAAGATCGTAGTGGCTCTAATACTAAGTGAGAAATATAGGAGAAAAATATTATTAAATTGTTGTATCTACATTATTATATAAAGACCCTATTTATAAGAACTACAATCCTTAACCAAGTAGGATTCTATATATTCTTTGTATTCCTATTTCTATTCTAAGTAGGATTGTATATATTATTCCTATTGTTATTCCTATTATAACAACATTTACACTTCATTAGCATTCTTGACATTTATGAGTGAGTTGATATGTTCGTGGATATTTTGATGTGAAGTGTGATATTGATGTTATAGAGACTATGATGTATGATTATGATACGTATTTATATCATAGTATTCTCTTTTATGTGAATTGTTAGGTTTGGTTGGTTAGATTCCTATGAAAGTTTTAGTATGTGGAGGTTCAGATGGAGTGTTGGAGTACTTATGTTCAATATTGTTTTGATTAGGGTTTGTTAGGATTGTTTGCTGAGTTCCATTGTTGTTTGGTAGTCACTCCCTTGCTTTCTATACTTGTGTAGGTTACGATCCAAGATGGTCTTTATAACCCTTCTCATCTTTGTCAGAGGCTTGCTTTTGGAGTTTGTGAGGTAGTTATTTGTCATCTCAGCAGATGCCACTTACTCTTTCATTATGTCCTTATTCTATTCTAGAAACAAAGACATCCAGATCTGTATTTCTTTTGAATATATTGTAACACTTAGAAGCTTGTACACGTGACACCAAGTTTTTGAGGTATTGAATTATATCATGATTTTTACATTATATGTTATGTTTTATCATTTATTCCATTATTACTTCCACATTTACCTTATTGAGGTTTCATTAGGTTGACTTGTCTTGGTGGGGTAAGACATGTGACATCATGCCCGATTTTTAGGTCAGGAAAAATTGTACCAGAGCCAAGTTCATAGGTCCCATGGTGTACAAGTCAGGTGTAGTAGAGTTTTGAGGATCAGAGATGTCTGTTGCTTATCTTCGAGAGACTATGAAGATTGTTAGGAAACTTCCTTTTTTTATATTCATTCACTTTTATCGTGTCTGGTTGCCTTTACTACTACTGAGTCGCCACACTCAAATTTGATTTCCAATGACACCAGCAGATTCAGGGGATGATTTTAGGTCTTGGAGAGTTCTTGGTTGAATTTTCAGAGGTTCCGATGGAAGTTTGGTATTTTGAGCAAAAGTTAGTTTAGTGTAACTTTAATGGGTTTCATATCAAGAAGACCTCGAACCCATGTTTCTACAGTTCCATTTAGTTTGGAACGTCGAGTTTAGTTGGGTAGCGTATCTGGTTTGTGTAACTGTGATTCTGAATGAATCTCGAAGGTCTATTCGATGAATTTTGGTGACTTTGGTTTTGATGAGTTGTGGTATCTAGTGTCCTCCTTTGCGTTTGTGGAACCTTGTCCGCATTGGCGAACAATACATTTGTCTAGCCTCCGTGAATGCGAGGCTTTAGCCGCATTCGTGGAAGGTTGAACTATTGACCTTCACGTTCACAGAGGGCTTGTTCGCGTTCACGATAGGTCAGACTGGTGGATCCCCATAGTCGTGGAAGGGGGAGCCGCATGCAAAAAGGGTCCTAGAACACTACCTCCTTGTTCGTGGAGGAGGAACCGCGTCTGCGAGAAGCTTTGTCCTCGCAGTTATTGAAAATTCTAATATCGGGGTTTCTTCCTCATTTCTCCATTTTTGGACTTTTAGGGCTCTAGGGAGGCGATTTTAAAAAGGGGTTTCGAGAATAATTGATTTTGTAAGTGATTTTAACTCTCTTCCTTCATTACCCACTTATGATTTCATAATTTTAACATCAAAAATCTTGTTTTCAAATTCAAGTTTGGTTTTATTTTTCTTGAAATTGAGTTCATGGTAAATTGAGGCTTTAAGCTTGAATTCAACTTTATTTTTTTCACGATTTCACTTGTGAATTCCAAAATCCATGGGCATTTTTTATTTTTATACAAATTTCAGAATAACCGGAATGACTCTTTTGGTCGATTTGGACCTGATTTCCAAATTAGCTTTATGGGTGGTATTGTTTATGATTTCTTTGGGATTCTTTTTTTGACTAGATTGTGTGGAATCGGAGACTCATAGTAAATGAAAGGATCAAGTACCGAGTTGATTGTTTTCTCTTTTTAGGTAAGTGGGCCTCTTTGACCCTTCGTTAAGTGTATTGAACTTTGTATGCTTTATTATGTGATTGAGAGTAATGAGAATTATTGAAAGATTTCGTAATTTTTGTTCATTATTAAAGGTTGATTGAATTCTAGTGATAATATTGTGGGGGTTAAAAGGAAATTCATTGATATATTAATGTATGATGTGCCATGAATGATTTGAACGGTTATATTGACTCACTATTGATGGTGTGCCATGATTGTGTGGGTGTGAATTGTGTACTAATATGGAATTTATTATCTTCTCATTATTCATGTGAGCATATTTATTTTCATTAGTTTTGAAACACTGTGATGAGATTTGAATTCTTGATATGCCGATGTGAAATGATTCTGACAAATGTATATGCTGATGGAAAATGGTTTCAGCGATTGAGGTTGTACCGATCAAAAATGATTTTAGCGATTGAGATTGTGCCGATAAGAAATGGTTTTGGCGAATGCATGGACTGATATGTCCCCCATGAGTCCAGGACTGATATCCAACATGTGTGCTTTGAGCAATGGGCAGATATGCCCTCCACGTGTCTCGTGATGCTTGTGCAATGGGTGTGTATCAACAGGACATACATGTATCACGTTATATTACATTTGCACTTCATTATCATTTTTGACATTTATGAGTAAGTTGATATGTTAGTGGATATTTGGATGAGAAGTGTGATATTAATGCTATGAAAACTCTCATATGTGATTACGATGAGTATATATATGGTGTTGTTATCTTATATGTGAATTTTTAGGTTTGGTTGGTTTGGTTCTTAAGAAGGTTGTAGTATGTGAAGGTTTAGATTGTGTGTTGGAGTACTTGTGTTCAATATTGCTTTACTAGGGTTAGTTAGGATTGCTTGTTGAGTATCGTTGTTGTTTGTTAACAGAAGATGAAATAATAACTATTGAACAATCATGCCCTGAACTATCAAAAACATTAATATATACCGAAGAAATTACATTAAAGAAAATAATCATTGGAGGAGTACCAATAGTAATAAAATTTAAAATATATCAAGGAAATGAAAATATCATTTTAGGAATAAAATGAC
The DNA here is from genome assembly GCF_900185275.1 of Solanum verrucosum. Classification (NCBI taxonomy): domain Eukaryota; kingdom Viridiplantae; phylum Streptophyta; class Magnoliopsida; order Solanales; family Solanaceae; genus Solanum; species Solanum verrucosum. Next base: position 789,015 of record NW_026020084.1, on the reverse strand, counting down.
TAGAACAAGTAAAACCATATAATTTAGAAGACAAGCAGTTAACAATAAATCATAATAATAAAAAGATAATAATAAAAAGAACTTTCTTATGATAAAAACATGAAAATATATATACTTGCAAAGATAATAATAGAGGGATATTACAACAGATATTATACATCAATGATAGATACGGGAGCAGAAGCTAATATATGTAAATAAAATTGTTTACCAGAAGATAAATGGGAAAAATTAAAAACACCGATAGTAGTAACAGGATTTAATAATGAAGGAAGCATGATTACATATAAGACAAAAAATATAAAAATACAAATATGGGATAAGATATTAACTATAGAAGAAATGTATAACTTCGAACTCACAACAAAAGATATGCTATTAGGAATGCCATTTTTAGAAAAATTATACCCACATATAATAACAAAAACACACTGGTGGTTCATAACACCATGTAAACAAAAAATAGGAGCAAAAAGAGTAAATAACAAAAAACAAAAAAAAACAGAATGGATAAAAGGAAGTGAAAAATTAAAATTACACAAAAATTAGAAAATATAAAAGAGGAAGACCCTAAGATAGAATTAATTATATTCTCTATAGATAAAGTAAAAATAATCCAAGATAAGTTAGACTTATTATATAGTGAAGATCCTTTACAAGGATGGAAAAACATAAAACAAAAATAAAAATTGAGCTAATTGATAATAATAGTATAATAACCCAAAAATCATTAAAATATAATTTTAATGATTTAACAGAATTTAAGATACATATAAGTGCATTACTAGAAAAAGGTACATACAAGAAAGCAATAGCAAGCATACAAGCCCAACATTTATAGTAAATAAACATAGTGAACAAAAAAGAGGAAAAAGTAGAATGGTTATTGACTATAGAAATTTAAATGCAAAAACTAAAACATATAATTACCCAATACCAAATAAAATATTAAAAATAAGACAAATACAATGATATAATTACTTTAGTAAATTTGACTGCAGATCAGGATTTTACCACTTAAAGTTTGAAGAAGAATCTAAAAAACTTACGGCATTTACAGTGCCACAAGGATTTTATGAATGGAATGTATTATCATTTGGATATAAAAATGCACCAGGTAGATATCGACACTTAATGGATAACTATTTTAAACAATTAGAAAATTGTGTAGTATATATTGATGATATATTACTATATTCCAAAACACCATATGAACATATAAAATTATTAGAAAAATTTATACATATTATAGAATATTCAGGCATAAGTCTAAGTAAAAAGAAAGCAGACATAATGAAAAAGCAAATAAAATTCTTAGGAATACAAATAGATAAAAATGGAATAAAAATGCAAACACACATAGTACAAAAAATAATTAACTCAAATGAACAACTAGATACAAAAAAGAAATTACAATCATTTCTAGGACTAGTAAACCAAGTAAGAGAATACATACCAAAATTAGCAGAAAATTTAAAATTATTACAACAAAAATTAAAGAAAGATGTAGAATACCAGTTTGATAAAAAAGACCAAACACAAATACAAAAAATAAAACTATTATGTAAAAACCTACCTAAACTATATTTTCCTGACGAAAACAAAAAATTTACTTATATAATAGAATCAGACGCCAGTGAAAAAAGTTATGGAGGAGTTTTAAAATATAGATATGATAAAGAAGAAATAGAACATCATTGTAGATATTATTCAGGAACATTTACCAATACAGAAATAAGATGAGAAATAAATAGGAAAGAATTATATTCAGTGTATAAATGTTTACTATCATTTGAACCATACATTGTATATAACAAATTTATTATAAGGACAAATAACACACAAGTAAAATGGTGGCTAACAAGAAAGATACAAGATTCGGTAACTACAAAAGAAATAAGAAGATTGGTATTAAATATATTAAATTTTACATTTACAATTGAAGTAATAAAAACTGACAAGAATGTTATTGCAGCTTACTTATCAAGACAAAACTACTCAAACTGACAAAGAAAATACAATGGAAGAGATACTCAAAGCCATTACTACACTTTGCATAAAAGTGGACAGTATGGACAATGAGATACAAAAGCTAAAAACTAATGAAGATAATCTGAAGTCTAAAGCTAGTACAAGTCAGCAACATGACTATAAAAATGCGGAGCTAAGTCGATCGGAAGACTCTAAAAATCCAGAGATAAAAGGTGACGTTGGGAAACACCTTAAAACCCATAATGTTTGTTTAAATACAGCTGCAGGTACAAGCAAACAAGTTAGCGATAAACAACATAAAAATACGAACTTAAACCAGCTATTCGAAAAACCATTTACCCAAAGGATACTTAGACATATGTCCATAGAACCACAAACATCTACATACGCAGATAATTTGCAAAACCAAAATGAGAAAAAGACATACAACTACATCACACGAACCTATTTCGAAAATATACACAAAATCCAAACTTATTTAAACATCAACCCCAAATCAACTACAAAAGAACCAAATCAGGATTATTTGACACAAAAATTGCAAGGATATAACAAGTTAATTGCACGACCAAAAACTAACGCTAATTTAGTAAGAACATGTTACAACTACGGACTGTTAAATATTGTATACACATACGACGGAGAAGAAGTTAGTGGAATACCAGAACTACACAAAACATTCGTCACATACAAAAGAGTTACAAAAGGAAATTTATTTTATATAAAATTCTATACAACACCAGCGGAGATATTATACGAGGAAATAAAACCTCCAATACAGGTTATCAAGATAGGACTAACTAAAAATATGATTATACCCTAGGACATCGGACAATAGGAAGAGTAATGCAAAATAGAGATACCAAGTTTTTATGCCAACAAAAGAATAATTGGTATATCAACTATTATACAAGAATTAGCAAACAATTATTTAAACGGAAATGTTATATAGAGTTATTACTCGAGAGATCAATTAGTGATATATTCAAATTCAAGAGAACTACGAAGAGCAGATATGGATGAAGTCCAGTGATTGATCTTATCATTATTAAAACCAGAAGAACGACCTACGACAAGAGCACTAAAGACAAGATTTATTTCAACAAAGTTATTAACCAGATATTGCAAGTTAATTGGACATAAATATCCTGATCATATATGTTCAAAGTGCAACGGAGAAGATAACATAATTCCAGATGTATACTTGGAATGATAATGAAGATAGAAACAAGGATAACAATGAAAAATAAAAGGGGACAAAGGAAGATGGACAAGATAAGAAGTCAAGAAAGCTAAAGTCATCTACGTATTAAAAATTATTGCAAAGATGTAAAAGTCATAAAGTTATTTAACTTATTAGAAATAGTAGTAGACATGTGTAAAGTAGGAATAGTTAAAAGATGTAAAGTGTCATAAAGTAGATAAGTAGATATGGTGAGTCATAAAGTAGATAAGTAAGTGTGTCATAAAGTAGATAAGTAGGTATGGTATGCCAGAAAGTGGATATATTATAAAATTAGGCACATTATTAAGTTGGATAGTACATGCATTGTGGTGCATGGTTGTAAAATATCCTATATAAAGGAATGTATACATAACATAAAAGGCAGACAATGCCTAATATATAAAAATCCCTTTCAAAAACACTCTCAACTGAAAACTAATATTTTAAAAGATAATGGAACAACAATCTGAAATCAAACTAGATATTTCAAATAGCATGAATAAGCAAGAGGCAAAAGCATATTGTTCAAAAAATATGCGGAACTAATTTCATATATTCCTGAATATCATATATATGATTGAATACATTTATGTTAGTTATTATGTATTAGAATTATTTGAATCATGATTTTTAATTTATTAGCACACTAAAAACAGGGAGAAAACTTCTATACTATGTCATCCTAATATTGAAACCAGTAGGCAAGGAAAGCCGTTTAGGGGAGTAAACAAAGTTGATGCGCTGATAAGAAGGAAATATCCGCTAAAGTATGATGCTAGTAGTGACAGGAGAACATGATAAACAGATAATCTAGTTCATAATGATCTAATATGAATTTAATCATGATATGAAGGAATAATTTGAAATAGAAAAACCTGCATGATAAAGAACATAACTACATACATGCATGATGAAATGATAAAAAACTATAAAACTTTAATCTTATGTATACTTAAAGGTATAAAAATAATTGAATTAAGAAGAATCATATGGGAATAAATATTTAATGATAACGAATCAGAAGATATATTAAACCAACAATGGTATGAGATAAACCTACATGATTTAGACCACGAAAGAATAGAATGATATGATTTAGAAATAAATTCAGACTAAAATGAACTACGAATATTTACAATATTGGATAGAATCTATGGAAGATATAAAACTATTAGAACAATTAATGGAGGAAAATTTATATATGTACTTAAGAACCCAATATATGTTATATCTAGAATATATCATAAATAATATTAAAGAAATATCAAGATTAAGACCCTTGAAAAAAGAATATTATAAAAAAATATTTATTATAAATTCCTCACCTACCACACTACCAAAAATATGAATTTATCAACTACCAATTCCGCACTCCCGAAAAATGCTATCTTGTGTGTAGGTTACGGGCTCAGATCGTCCTGATTACCCCTTTTCATCTTCGTCTAAGACTTGCTTTTGAAGTTCGTGAGGTAGCTATTTGTCATCTTGGCAGACGTCACTTACTCTTTTATTATGTCCTTGTTCTATTCTAGAAATGGAAACATTCAGAGACATATATTTCTTTTTAATTTATTGTAACACTTAAAAGCTTGTACACGTGTGACATCAAGTTTCGGGGTATTGCGTTATATCATGATTTTCGCATGTCCATGTGATGTTTAATCCTTTATTCCGTTATTACTTCCACATTTACCTTATTGAGATTTTACTAGATTGCCTTGATAATCACAACTCAGATTTAGCAATTCAACAACTCTTTGTCTCAAAGTCTCATCTCTCTCTAACGAAGGGAGAGAGAGAATGGATACTGTGTTTTCGGTGGATGAGATTGCCGATCAATTATGGTCATCGCCGCCACCGATGAGGTTTTCTCATGACTTGGATTCTTCTTCCGCCACTTCGTCCTCTAAAATGATGAACAGGAGTTCGTCGGAGTGGGCTTTTCAGCGTTTCCTTCAGGAGGCTGCAGCAGCTGACACTACTTCCTCGTCTTCTTCACAGCAGATCAAGCTTAATCATAATTTAATTCCTGATCAATCGAAGCCTATGTCATCGTTTGGCTCTGAACCTCCGATTGATTCCGATGAACATCAGGCTTTCCTCAAAAGACGCCTGGATTTGGCATGTGCCGCCTTCGCTTTGAACCGTGTATGTTATATGTCTTATTGATTTTAATTGGATAGGTTCTCTTCCTTTCAATTTGTGGTGATTTTGGAAACCTGCAAGCCAGAGAACTCCTTTTTCTTTTAATTAAATTGAATAATTGGACGCAATCCCTAAGTGATTTGGAAACTGCAAGGGAATTCCTTTCTTTTTCTTGTCTTCCTTTTTGGGTTTTGTCCACATTTAGGATTTAATCAATTCCAATTTTATCCCTAGGCAAGCTGTGTAAAATCTCAAGATTCGGCTTCTTTGCCACCCGAAAAAGGATCACTGTCAGCTAATGCATCACTCTCTGGATCTCAGCTTCCTCCAAAAGGTTAGTCTTACCAATTAAACCAAATATACCTTTTTCTGTTGGTTTTTTCTTTTCATTTATGAATCGGTTTGGTTTTCAGATGCTGGTGTCACTGTGTGCTTTTTACTATACTACGCATAATGTTTCTAGTGTTGGTGTTATGTCTCACACAATGCAGTCTATAGATATTTAGTAGTAAACCATATATCACTTAAAATACATGGTGGATGTCCAAAGAGCTACAAAATGTTTGTAAGATAGTTTTTTTGCTGTTTGATATGAGTGTTTTGGTTTTAATAGCTAGTTATAGTTACTGTTGCTTGCATATGAGTCATATGAACACGTTCTTTTCTGCAAACACGAATAACTTCAGCAGTTCCATGGATGGGACAATTTTTTTTTGTATTACATCATGGGAATGGCCATGCCACTGCCTTGTTCTTTTCTGCAAGTTAACATTCTATGGTTTCGTATCTACTTCACATCACCAGAGAACCTTGAAATTAAAGAAAATGATAGACCCAACATTATGGAATTGTTAAATCTACCATGGAGGTAACTTCACTTGGTTCAGAGGAACATTGGACCAATCTGATTTTAGATTTGACCAACTTCTGGTTGCAACAGAATGGGACAACTCTTTCAAATAGCTAAAGCAAAGGGAGCTTTCCGAAGTCTTGTAATGACCCTCTATTGATGTAGGTTGGATAGATGAAGATAAATTCATGGTTTACATTGGAAAATTTATGGTTGAATGTTGAAGGTTTTGTGGTCCAACTAAAAGATTGGTGGAGCTCCTACAATGTTGAGGACAAGCATGATGTAATTTTGGCAAATAAATTGTGGGATGTCAGAATAATATTAAAGAACGAACATTAATGTTTTGAGAATTGAAGATAAGTCAATTTTCTTGAGGAGATCGAAAACTAGAAGATACTAGGAGATCGGATACAGAGGTCAAAATGTTTATGGCCAAGAAAGAGGGATGTAAATGCCGAATCTTCTGCGAAGCGACAAGAGAAATCAAAGATGCAACACAACATCGATAGGTTGTAAATCTCTGAAGATCCTGAAAATTCTATGGATGTTTCGAGAAAATAGTATCGTCTCTACAAAAGATAGTGAATGGTTATAGAGGTTTGACCTAGAGGAGGTATAATTGGCGATAAAAAGTAATGCAAGAGGTTAAAATGTATCCTTTGTCTAGAGGTGCTAATTAGTTTGAAGCATGATATGATGGCCACATTCAAACACTTATTTTTGGAAGGCTTTTCTAGAAAAAGTCTGAATGCACTCATTGTCAAGAAAATATCCAAATGTTTGCAAGGATTTTAGACATGTTAACCTTGTAAGTAGCTGGTACACTATCTTGGAGAAGTTCTACATGAAAGATACAAGAAATCGATGGGGAGGGTAATAAACTAATAACAGTTACACAAAATGTCTTCATGCCAGAAAACAAATAATAAATTTTTAGTTGCAAATGGGTGCTTGGATTCATGCAGGTTGAAAGGGAAGAGAAGGAATGATTTGCAAACTGAACCGGGAGAGAGATTATGACCATGTAAGTTGGTATTTCCTATGGAATACAATGAAAACTACGGGGTTTGAGGCCCATTCTCAATAAAGATTAGGGTTTGAGGAAGTATGATTAACATGAATCAAGACTTGCATCAGCATAACAATATATTCCAAATAAATGGCACACTAGAGACTTTCTTCTTCCTGTAGAGAGGACTGTGGTATGATACAAATGCCTACAAGTTTTGAAAGCAATTAAACAAACTGAGAAAAGGCTTCCAGTTTTGTTTTTTTTTAAAAAACAACTAAGAAGAGGCTTCCATCTGAGATGACAATGTCAAATTAAGCAATATCACCTAGTGAATTGGTAGTCAGAAGCAGAATGGAGTTTTAGGGGTAAAAATTCTGAAACTACTGAACGGAAGTCTTCCACTCAAATGGGAGGTTCATTTCTGGTCAAGAAAGATAATTGAGCAGCTAATATGGACAATATATGGGATGGAAGGTTAATGGAGCACAAAATACATTACTGCTTCTTATGGTGACGCTCAACAGTTGCAGGGATGTCTTTCATAACCTAATTAAGTGGAAAAAGTGAGGAATGGAAGAACTATCAGGTTTTGGCAGGGAAATTTCTGTATTGGTGTGACCAATGAAGATACAATTGCATAGTTCAGGGACAAAAGTAGACCCTGCAATTTAGGATGAATTGTCACGTGGAAATATGAAGAGTGACTCAATGATCTGTAAGTGGTCTATGGAAAATTATTGCTGAACTAGATAAGCAAGCAAGAAATGATGGAAGATTCATGGTCACTCTTACTACATAGTGCTACCGAGAAGCGTGCTTAACACAAGATGACTTGGGGAGGAGGGTGTTTTAACTTGTGTAACAGATGGCACTTTTGGGCAACTTTCCAGAATCTCCTTATCATTTTTCTTGCATTCCAACAAGTATAAATAATGTGCGGTATGGTTTTAAACTTGTTTGATGTAGATTTGGTTGTTCCAAAGTTATAACAGCCGGGTTACGCACAATTACAATAAATAAAGAGAACCTCAAACAATAGTAGAAGAGAAAAAAAATGGAATGGGTGGAAGAGAAATCGAGATGATCAATAACCCTGTCTTGGTTAACTAAGGCAGATGTTAGTGTATGAAACTTATCACCTCCATTAAATACCAGCTAAAACCCATAGATTAAAAGATTCAAAGGATTGACTCTATTTTAATGGTAATCTAAGAAGTTCTTCAAGATACACAGAAGTTTTTTAAATCTCCCAAGTCTAAATTCAACCATAATGTAACTAAATTACTAGTAAATGGCCATATATAGTAAATACCTCATTATGCCCCATTTAGGAAAGACTCCAAGCCGAAACAAAGGCCAAAATAAGAAAATAAACCAATTTAAGGGAAATAGGTGATGTGCAGTTTTCCCAAGTGTGCGACTGCACATCTTAAAGGAAATTTGAAAAACCCACTTTTTAACTATAGTGCCTGTTGTGAATAGGGAAAAGTACCACATCAATGGTTGATAGAAAGAGGGAGAGAAAATGTTCTGAGGCACATATACCAACTTACATGTTGTCCCTATTCCATATACCTCAGATGATGGTTTAAGGTTGGATAAAATGAGGAGAAATTTTTTGTGGCAAGGCAACAAAGAGAAGAAAGGCTACCACCTGCTCAAATGAAAGAAAATTGTCAAATGTAAAAGTCAAGGTGCATTATGCATCAAGAACCTTAAGAACCAAAGCAAAGCAAAGCTCTTAAGGTGAAATGGCTATGGAGATACCCACAAGAGGCTCAAGCTTTATGGTGTAACTAGACATGGTTGCCCGTGCACGCCGGACCCACTATATATTAGGCGATAACTATCACAAATATTGCTAGGTTAACAATTGGTAAAAGATTAGCAATATATACACATATGTTGTTTACACATTGCACTGCTTATACGCATTTACAGAATGCTATTTATGTATTTACATATTTGTACAAAAGTGGCAAAATAGATGGCGGCGGTAGTCATCTTGGTGTGACACTGTAGTTGACAAGATACCCTGCAGTTGAAAGGAGAAGTGTTTTTAAGTTGTAGATAGGCAGCATAGTAAGAATGAAGTATGGTTGATTGTGACGTACCTTGTTAAAGCATTGGGTGGCATGGATCTTTTTGTCCAGCTTTTCATAGAAGGCAGTGCATGGGCAAAAAGATAGCAAGATGAGGTTTACGTTGCTGCAAAAACTTTTTGGGAAATCAAATGTGAGATTTTAGTAATGTGGCAGTAACTTAAACAATCGAATAGAAGTACACAAATTACCTATCATTTAATTAAGTAAAGAGGGTGCACAACTGAAGCATGTGAAGTAATTATTAACATAAACAGATGAAAATAATCTTGATTTGAGATAATTCTTTATACTGTTAAGTTAATATACAGTCAAGGAAGCTTGGAGAAATGGAGTGTAAGCATTGTAAATTTCTTTTAGTAGGAAATTCACGATTTTACCAACAAAGCTGAATAGTAAGTAACTAAGACATTTCTATGAGCTAAGGTCACAACAAGTTAATATGGATTTCTATTAAACAATGTCCAGATTCTCTTTTTATGTTAGCTAGCGGGGGAGAGAAATTACGAAATCATTTGCCCCTTCAACTACAATTAACTTTCATTTGTTGGGGTATGACACTTGCGCGAAAGAATGGTATATGTAATTACCTCATCTTGTTATATTTTGTTGCAACAGTATGAATTTTGGGCAAAGCAGTTCTTATATAGAGTTCATTTCTTTCCCTTTTATCCTTTATATGATCTGCAAAGGTTTTAGCAAGGATGACATGGCCTATGCTGTTTCTAGTACTATATACTATAGTATATTTAGTTCAAGCTATTAGTGTAGAGATACTAAGTTTCAGGTATTTGTGATTATGTGTAATTGCAACAATTAGAGTTCCATATGTTATGTGTACTATGTTTTTTGTTATATGTTCTTCATAATTGAATATATTGTATGTTGTATAGAAGTCCCTAATATTAGTACAAGACTCCATCTCCATCAGCAGGGGTGGCCCAGCATACTGTCAGGGGTTCATCTGAACCCCCTTCGGCAGAAAGTATTACTATTTATACATGGCTAAAATTATTTTTTATGTAAATATAGTAGATGTCGAATTCCTTTCGATTAGTTCGTGGGTTTACTTCTTTAGATTTTGAACCCCCTTGTTAAAAATCCTAGCTCCACCAATGTCCGTCAGTGTAGGTATTTGATGAACAAAATCTAGAAAAATATAATAATTGTTCAGAGCTAAAGAAAATTGAAGGACTTGGTGCAAGCACAACTATATTTCGTTATCCTAAAGAAAGAATTTTAACGTAACTAATACGTTAAAAGTACGAATTTCTGTAGACCATAATATCAGCTAAAGGGAACAACTTAGGCTCCAAAAGTTGAAGAATATTTGAAGGTGTTATCTAAGTCAAAACTACCAATATTCATGATCTACAATATTTACTACCAAAACAACTTAAGCTCCAATAATTGGAAGAAACAGCTAACCAGAAAGGCGAAACAAAAACCCGAGTAGAGCAATCTGAGAAGAAGACAACAACAACGTGTGTCCTTTAAGAGCTTATTTTTAGCCCTAGGCTTCTTCTCTGGGGGAGATTTCAAAATCGAGCTCCACAAGAACGACTAACTAATTCCTGCAAATCAAATTAAATCAAAGATAAAGGAAAATTGAGAAGAAAAATAGCCAAGCTGAGAAAGTAAAAGAAACCTAGAATTGTCGATGGTCGGCAGTCGGCAGTCGGCGGTCAGTGGTTGGCAGTATCTTTGGCTATGGAACAGAATAAGTGGTGGAAGATTTTTTTAGATATAAGAATAAGAAAAATGGAAAAGTGGTACCTTAGCAGACTTTTCAATTACCTTAGATGGACGACACATATACAGAGTTTAAGTGAAAAGTCAAAATAGTCCTTCACTAAAATTTTAATGACTAAGAACAGACATGTTGATACCAACAGCTTTACCCATGCTTCTAATATAGTAGAAATGTCATAAAAAACAAGTATGGGGAGCTGGACAATTGGGTAACTAAAGAAGTCACTACCCCTTAGGGTGTTAGTCTTTGGAGATACATTAGGCTCTTCTGGACTTCTGGATTGCCATTCCTTAAAAGTCACAATCTACTATCAAGGTACACAATTGCAACACACGACTCTGTTTTGGTTAGATAAATGGATAGGTCTTGATAGTTTACAAGGCTTATGTCCTGACATCTTTCCTTTGGCTCAACATCAATTAAAACAGCTGCTGAAATGTGGACAGAACAAAGCTGGGATTTGGTCCTGGAAAGACATTTAAATGATTGGGAAATTCACAGTTACTAAATTGTACAAGTTTTTGGAGAACTTTCTAGGAATAGAGTGAGGAGAGAATTGTTTATGTGGAATGGACATAGCTAATGCATAGATGAAGTGAAAGAGGGATGCTAGCTGACAAACCAAAGTAGAGCTCAAATTATGAAGTGGTCTTGGAAGCACATTTGGAAGCCAAAGTGCCACACAAAGTGGAACGTTTCACTTGGCTCCTAGCTAATGAGGTTGTTTTCTGTTCCGCTTTGTGCTTAACTACTTATGAGTTCATATGACCTAGTTCTTAGGAAATATTGTGCCTTTGGGGTCCCATTTTTGATACTCTCTTATTTTGGTTGGCATAATTAAGTTCAACTAATTGAAACATGCACTTTTGATCCCTCTATTAATAGATTCACTTAACTATCATATGTTATGTGAATGTTGAGTGAGTGTTATATTCTTATATTGTACATATAAAGTTGTTAAAATAAAACTTATTTTCCTCCAAATATAACGGAAAATGAGCCAAACGTTATATTTTCCTCAAATTATGGTTCATCCAATAAGAAGCCGATAGATCTGTGAATTCCAACAGCGGAGGGAGGGACCAAAAGCACATAGCAGTATAATTAAAATTAAAATTCAAATATACTTAATTAAATATAACAAAAACAAAATTTGAACTTTGCAATAATTAAAGGACCAGAAGTCCAATTCAAGGGTTCTTTATCTAAGGATACAAGCATCTCATCAGCACCAAAGCACAAGCGCAGAAAATAAATAAGATGATTAATGAACATAGATATCCATTTAATTCTAGGGAAAGAGCCGATACATGTAACTGTTTGATTTATGTTGAACGAGGTTGTATGTCATTCTTCAGTTTCCTTTTCTTTTTTGGCAGGATCTGGGCAAGAATTGGCAAAAGTTCAAGATAAGGATGCTGGTGAGCCAATTGGAATACCTCCCTTGCCTGCAGTGCAGAAGAAACCTGGTATCCAGGTAAGGTCCACAACAAGCGGTTCATCCGGAGAGCAATCAGATGATGATGAAGCTGAAGGAGAAGCAGAAACAACTCAATCAACGGATCCAACTGATGTGAAACGTGTGAGGAGGTAATACAGTTTGCAACTTCGTTTTAGATTTTCTCTTGGTCATAGCCTACTCTTTTTTTCTAATATTCTACCAGTTAATAGTCTCTAATAATTGGATGTTAGATTTTATGGGAACAACTCTATCCAACTTTCTAATTAGTACTTCCGTACTACCTAGATAAATATAACAAATTAGGAAAATCCTTTTGGTGCTTCACTTTTGTATAAAATATTTAACAATGTGTATACTTGATATATTTGTATTTACTAGTTTTCGAACACGTGCATTGCATGTGTATCTCTGCTAATTAGTATTAATCTTTTAAAATGATATAATATTGAAGTATGCATGTGATGAAAATCTTTAGAGGAAAATACAAGTACAAATTAATGAATGATTTGCTTATTGGACTGATATTTATTATTCATTGCAAAAGCACTAACTTCCGAAAATTGTTTTCAAATTATGAATATCCTTTATTTTCTAGAAATGAAATCTGAATTTGGGGAGGAGAAAACTTGCTTTTAGTACCTTCTCTTAATATCATTGGATCAGAATAATGAATAAGTAGAAACCACATTTGAGTGAACCCACGAATAATTCAAAATATTTTAAGGATAGAAAGTAATAAAGAACAAATGTTTTTTTTCCTTCATATTTTTAAGCTATGATTAAACAAAAGAATTTGCAAATAAAAGTGCTAATGTTATAACTAGTCCATAAATTATGTAAACATTACAATTTGGAAAAGAAATTATTAGCATTTTCTTGAAAAACTTATCGAAAATTGGAGAGAAAAAAACTTAACAACTTTGAATACATGAAATTAAAAAACAACTCATCATCTTCTCAATGCTAATCTTTGTAACCATGCTTGCAGCCTAGTGTATGATTGGTACAATTTGTTCACCAAACCTTACTTGTGTGACATCTCATTCTTCGCTCAAATTTGAATTCACTCAATGACTACAAATCACGCTTGAGGTTTTCTAGGAAGAAGCGTGAAAAACTTGGAAAATTTGTAGTTTAAAAATGAGAGGAAATCCCTCTTTTTATAACCATCAAATGCTAGTATGCTTATTGTGCCTTATTAAAAAAGTCACAATCTTTCAGAAAAGTCATAATCCTTCAGAAAAGTGACCACTCTTTGGAAAAGTCACAACTTATCGAAAAAGTCACAACCCTTCGGAAAAGTCACAGCTTGTCAGAATAGTCACAATCCTTCAATGTGAAGAGGTTGTCTGTTTTTAATATTATATATATAAATAAATAAATAAATAAAAATAAAATACAAGATATACTAAATAGAGTGTTTTTAGTTGGAGGTATAATAATAATTTAACATTCAAGTTAGAGAGTTCATGCTTTTAAGGTAGTATAGATAGATAGATAGAAAAGTGACCACTCTTTGGAAAAGTCACAAATTATCGAAAAAGTCACAACCCTTCGGAAAAGTCACAACTTATCAGAATAGTCACAATCCTTCAATGTGAAGAGGTTGTCTGTTTTTTATATTATATAAATAAATAAATAAAAATAAAATAGAAGATATACTAAATTGAGTGTTTTTAGTTGGGGGTATAATAATAATTTAACATTCAAGTTAGAGAGTTCATGCTTTTAAGGTAGTATAGATAGATAGATACATGAAGAAAATTCTTTTTGTGTTTTATGTTGGAGAGAAATCTTTGCTTTACTAGTAAAGTAAAGCGAGAGATGATCAAATTCTTTCTTAGGGTTTCAAGTAATTCAACTAGTGCCAAGAAAAATATCTGGTTGTAGGGTGGGGAAGTGAAGAAAGCTGGCACAATATGTAATTCCTAGGGTATCAGTGGCAGAGAGGGGGATCACTCGATGCTGCTTTAGGCGCTCATTAGTTCGGACATCCCAGACTCCTACGGGAGGCAACATTGAGGAATTTTCTGCAATGGGTAAAAGCCTTACAGAGCAATGTCGTGTGAAGGTAGAGGGCCCAAGGGCCGAGAACTTCTTTTCCCGGAGAAGAGGCAACGGTATCTAGAAATAAGCATTGGCTAACTCTGTGCCAGTAGTTATGGTAATACATGTAAGCGTTATTTGGAATGATCGAGTGTTGAGGCGTCTACAAGTGGAATTTAAGTTCACTGGCAAACCTTGGTGCTCAACCCCTAACAGGTGGTGGAAACTACCAAGCTGGAGTACTAGGAGTAGAGGGACTTCCTGGTGGAGCAGTGAAATGCCTAGAGATCGGAAAGAACACCAACAATGAAAGCGCTCTACAATCTCTACTTGGCTGTCACTGACACTGATAAAAGTAAGTTAGGGGAACGAATGAGATTATATTCTCTACTAGGCATAATGCGTATTGACCCATGCAATGTGTAGTTATAATGTGTCTTGACGCATATTCTGCGATTGAGGTCAGACCTCAACCTCTTGATTTGGAGATTTGACTTATTTTCCTAACTTTCTATATATTAAATGCGATACACTATATATGTATAAACTTATAATATTGTCAAGTACATTAGGTGATTTTGTCTTACTATAGCACTATGAGTAATCAGAATTATCCAAAATCTTTTGATTTTCTCCTCTTGGCTGATTTCTTTCCATACCTAACAAGTGATTTATATATTTTGGTTAATGCCAATATGCTTTGAGCTTTCTAATTAATATATTTAGCTACCAATAATTTTACCATCTCCAAAATATAAATTGTTGGAGACTAGAGTTGTTGAAGTTGTGTATAGGAACTTGTATAGTAAGAATCCTTCTTTTTGTTCTGTAGGAGTCCTGATTTTGTAAGCGCTAGCACCAACTTAGTGCTAGATATTTTCTCTATCAATATAATCATTATTTATCTGTTAAAATAAATAGTTAATTTATGAGGCATTGAAGAGCATGATGTTTCTGTGTGAAAATAAATTCTGTATTATACACTTGCAATAACTTCAGTTCAAGACATGTTATTACCAGTGAATTGCTTTATATAGTGAATGAGATGAAGGTAAGATATCGCAGTGTTGGTACATTTACCTTTACATTTTTCTGCTAGGCAAGTTGTTCTTGTCATTTGCATCCTCAGATGACGTGGTAACATTGTCACATTGTCTTTCACTATTTTTCTGATTGGTAAATTGTCCTTATCGTTGCATCCTCAGTTATTGTATAGAAATGCCATGCACCGGGTCCATAAGTACCTGAGTCTACAGTTCAAGTGGAAGACTTTTGAGTTAAAGGGATACAGAGCTATTTTGGCCTTGCCAAAGGCCTAAAAGCTCAAAGCTCAATGAGGATGTTTTTGGTTTGAAGGACTGGTTCTATCCATCTCAGAGAAAACAGAAATCAAACTACCAATTGCTGGTGCCTCTGGACAAATGGATCTTTCTGATTTGCTTCTGAAGGAAAGAGCTTCGATAATGAAGGTGTCATTTATGACAAGATCACTAGTCTGTTTTAGGCAGAATGAATATTTGAAGTCCTCAGAATATGATATGGTTAGAGGTGGACTTGTGAATATAAGTTGATTGGACTTGATTTTGTTTAGTAATAATTTTATAACTAAAATCATGTCGATGGTAACAAATTCATTGGGCATCCAAGAGATTAAGCTTATTGTTGGTATGTTGCATTTTTGGCGAGTATAGCTGGTTATTATCCTAATATTTTGTACCAACTCATTGACAGAATGCTATCCAATAGAGAATCAGCTAGACGCTCGAGAAGAAGAAAACAGGCCCATCTGACAGAACTAGAGACACAGGTATGTTTCTGGGTCATGATTTCAGTTAATATATACTTTCAACTATTTGTTTTATGAAAAATTGTTCATGGTAGGTCTCTCAAGTAAGAGTAGAAAACTCCTCTTTATTGAAACGCTTGACTGACATAAGCCAGAAATACAATGAAGCAGCAGTTGACAATAGAGTATTGAAAGCAGATGTTGAGACATTGAGAGCAAAGGTAAGGCTACTTCTAGTGTTTGGAGAAAGCAGGTTCAACAAAATTCTTTTTGTTTTTGTGGGAGAAAAGTGAGGTTAATAGTAGACAAGGATGTCTTCATGGTATGGTTAATTTTATCAATTGATCAGAAGTTAAACGAATTCAAAATTCCTGTTATATTTTTGCTACTCCTCTTTGTATGTCATTCCATGTTTTTAGATGCTGAAATGGCCAATGTGCTTCTTAATCAAAGTCTACCTGGCTGTATTTAAATTATACCTGGACACAAGCTTAACCTACTTTGGGAAACCTAATATAGAAGAAAAGTGGCTCAGAAGAATCCTCCATCCCTCTGTTAGTTTCTCTTTTCCTGCTACTAAATAAGAGAACCTGTAGTAGATAGATCTCATATGTTACGATTTTAATTGGGGAGAAAGAATTTTAGTTATTTGTGCTATCATCCTTCTGTTCCACTCTTTCCTCATTGTTGAAGTCTTGTGGTTAGAAACCCATAAAATATTCCTTCATTTACTGATGTGCAGGTGAAGATGGCTGAAGAAACTGTTAAAAGAGTTACTGGGTTGAATCCTCTATTCCAAGCTATGTCTGAGATATCGACAATAATGATGCCATCTTTCACTGGTAGTCTTTTCGACTCATCAGCAGACGCTGCTGTTCCTGAACATGATGACCTGAAACGTCACTACTATCCAGCACCTGAAAATGGTCATATGCCCAACCATGATTCTAGAATGCAAAACGGTATGTTAGATATCCCTCCTATAGGAAATGTACATCAGAACTCCGCAACAGAAGCAATCGAGGCCAACACGATTGACAGAACATCTTCAGTGCAGCGAGAGGCTAGCTTGGAGCATCTGCAGAAGCGCATCCGCGGAGAAGCAAGTACTTGTGGAAACCAAGGCAAGGGAGAGTAGTAGAGTGACTTAATGAGCAGAAAAGTTAACAACTGCAAGGAAGATTTCGCAGAGATCTGTAAATCTTACATATCATATGACTTCGAAATAATTAATCTTCTAAGCATATCGAGTTTATCTGAAGAAAAAAAAAATGCAAAAAAGAAGACTATTCTGTGTGCCAATGCTTTTTCGGTTACACTGTTATATTAATTTAATTATCTGTTTCCTGGCCTATTCTTCCTTTCGTCGTTTTATTCAAACTCCTCTCTTTTCTAAAAATATGACACTTGGGTCTAATTCAACCCTAAAAACTAGTTTATGAGAAGATGATTGTCTAAGTTCATATAAGTAGACCACTAGTTGATTCTTAAATTAATGTAGGACTTTGACCTACTCTAACACCTCCTTCACATCTATGTCCAATTGAGGTGTAGATCGAAAGCTCAAATGGGGATGAACTTGATTTTGATATAATGTAAATATATGATACATTGATCTAACTTAACTTTAAAAGTTAGCTCATGAGGGAATGATTGTACAAATTCATATAAGCAGGCCATCAATTCATTTTTCAACTAATGTGAGATTTCAACCCACTTTAATGCCATGGTTCACACTCCAGTTGGATCTGGGTGTGAAGAGGGGTGGTGGTGTTAGAGTGGGTCAAAGTCCAACATTAGTTGGGAAATGGACTGATGGTTTGCTTACATGAATTTGAGCAATCTTCCCCTCATAAACTAACTTTTAGGGTTGAGTTTGATATAGGTGTCATATCTTTATAGGTACTTCATCAAGAATCTTTACCATCACAATATTGATGGCTTTAGGTTACATTTAGGTGAATGTTTTGGGAGGCACCCACCTTGGTCGCCTTTGTTTAACCTATATTCACTTATTTATTTATTTATTTTTAAATGATATCTAATATTATGTAACTTCAAACATGTTGCTTCTCCTCTTATTTGGAGTTTGAGATTACTAGATATTTTTCATCAATTGATTTTGGATTTAAATTGAATTTGTTTTACTTCAGTTGAAGCAATAAATTCATAATGGTTGAAAAACATAAAAATAGATGAGTTTTGTTGGAAAAGCTTGAAAACAATGGTGGTTAACAATGACGATCACCATAATTACAAGATGGATTTGTTATTGTTTTGGTACATGGATGATTGAAACTCGTTCTTTATATTATATGCTTTTTAAAAAAAATAAATATTGAATTTATTTGAGGTATCATAGGAAGTGAATTCACATGGTGAAATGGACAAAACAATGAAGATTACATTTTTAAAAGGTTGGATAGATGTTTGGGCAACCAACTACTTCAGAGTAGATATTCTTATACTAACATTACTTAATTGATCAAAATTGGATTTGATCATGCCCAATTATTGATAGGATAATTTGAAAAAAATTTTGTTATTAAGAAACATTTTATATTTCTTAAAGTTCGGACTAAGAATGAGAATTTTCTAGATAGTGAGGGCAAATATGACGATTTTATAAACAATTCCTATACACATTTCTATATAAGAAAAAGATCAAGGTAAATCATATATATATATGATTTATTAAAAAAATATTTACCATCTCTAACAATATTATTTTTCTTAACTAAATATAGCAATTTTTGGAATTAAAAATTGTATGGTAACTTCAAAAAGTCCCCATATCTATCTCTATACGTCACATCTTTTCCTCTTTCCATGTCATTTTCTCTCAAACTCATGATTTTTTCTCCTCCTCCTCTTCTTCTTCTTTTGATTTTTCATTTAAAGAACTATCCTCAAATTAATTTTTGCTCATATTTCACGAATTTCATCCAAAACACGATGAGAAGAGGAACAAAAAGACCGAAAATTTATATAAAATCATGTACTCAAACATAAATTTCAAATCTCTAAAATTACAACAACAAGATTTCACCATTGATGAGCATTATAAAGCCTTAAACTTTGAATTCATTATTTGAGTTTGATGAATTTGTGATTGGTTCGAATAGATTGTTCCTACAAATAATGGAAAGAATTATTTGGAGTTCAAGTCTCAATTTTAAGAGGGTTTGGTCATGTTTAGAATTGATTTTAGGAGAAATATTAGATTGAAACTCGAGATGAAGTTTAGAGAAATGTATCGCGATTGTATTAAAGTTGTATTAGATATGTTTCATTATTGTATTAAATTTGTAATAAAATAATGACCAATACATTTATAATACATGTTGCAAACTTCACTCCCTTTTTTAGTGATATCAACCAAAAAAGTTAGGTAACACACTTATAATACATTTTATAATATAAGCATAATACATTTGTAATACACATTGCAAATATCACTCTTTTTCTTAGTGATACAAATCAAAATAATTTACAAGACACATATAATACATGTTTTATTCTTGAATAATACAAGTTTAATTCAGTCTGTAGATCATTGTCTTGTCTTTCGTTAGTTACATTTTCATTCATTCTTAATCTCTTTTCTAATTCAACTTTAACATTGTGCAATACACATTTAATTCATTTTTGCAGTTTATTAGTTATTTGTTACTATTGGATTACTTGTTTAATTCATTAATGATAGAAGTTTAATTCACTCTATAGATCACTATCTGGTCTTTCATTAATTATATTTTTCTATTCACGCTTAATTCTCTCTTCTAATTCAATTTTAATATTTGTGTAATACACTTCTAATATAAGTTTAGTTCATTTTGCAGTTTATTTGTTGATTTGTTACGATTAGATTACTTGTTTAATTCAATATTGATACAAGTTTTATTTTGTTTACAAATCATAGAATGCTCTTTCATTTGCTACATTTTACATTCATGTTTAACTCTCTTCTAATTCAACTTTAATATGTGTGTAATACATTTTTAATTCAAGTTAAATTCATTGTGCAGTTTATTATGTCTTTTTATTTATTATGATTAGATTACTTGTCTAATTAATTATTAATACAAGTTTTATTCAGTATACAAATCACTGACTACTTTAGGAAAGAAAGTGGAGAGAGAGAGAAAGAAAGAAAGGGAGAAAGAGCAACGGAAAGAAAGGGAGAAAGAGCGAGATAGAGAAAAAGCGAGAAAGAGAGATAAATTTAATAAAATAAATGGTATTGCAATATATTGCAATGGATGGTAATAATTAAAGAGTATATTTATAAGCAACAATCATTTATTAAAAGAGACTCATCTAAGTAATTAATCCAAAGATCAAAGCAACATTGGCTCAATGGAGTAACTCCGCTTTTAGAAATATATTCCAAGAAATAAAAGCACCGAAGGTGTTATTATGATACATGAGATTCAACTTGAGACAACCATCCCCAGACAACATGAGAGACTTTATAGAGTCCAAACTGATTTGAATAAGTATTTATACTTGTAGGAATAATTCTTGCAAGAAAAAGACTGGTATACAATGATT
The DNA here is from genome assembly GCF_900185275.1 of Solanum verrucosum. Taxonomy (NCBI): domain Eukaryota; kingdom Viridiplantae; phylum Streptophyta; class Magnoliopsida; order Solanales; family Solanaceae; genus Solanum; species Solanum verrucosum. The sequence goes on along the minus strand of NW_026020084.1, from coordinate 768,085 downwards.
TCAAGAAGGAAATAGAAATACTAGGTTCTTACATGCAAATATTTAAAGGAGGAGAAATAGTTTGAAATGGCTAAAGAGGTTGTCAAATTCTTCAAAAAAGTAGTTCACCAAAAACCCTGATCTAAATAATTTTGAATTATTGGATCAAATACCAAATATGATTTATGAAGAATAGAACAATAATATTGAAGAACCGGCAACATATGAGGAGGTGAAAAATGTGGTATTTAAGTTGAATGGTGAAAGTGTTGGGAGACATATTGCTTTACAAGTTTGATAAGCATCATGATATGATAAAGATCTTTTTTTGGAGCTGAACTATCAAGATTCATTACTCATACTAACTTGATTATGATATCAAGAAGGGTCTAGTCAATACCTTCTCTGATATGAGCTCAATTAGTCTTGAGTAATTTTATGAATAAAAAATATTTTCTAAATTGATACATTAAAGACAAGTCAATATATTAGAGAATGTTATTTCTCCATACTAAGTTGATTTTATAAAGGAAAGAAGTATAATAGAGAACGTACTGCGGACATAAGAAATTATCTCTGACGTCAGATTAAGAACAAAGTCTGCTAATATTGTGATGATGTTATGTATAACAATGAATTATCACATAGTGTCATGGTTATTCCTATCCAAGACACTAAGAAAAATATTCTATTAAAAGATATTGACATTATTTACAGAATCATAAGCAACAATTGATACCCAATCTTAATAAATGGGCAACAACAAATTATCTTTCAATCTTCAAGGGGAATTAAATAAGAGAACCCATTATTCCTCCCTTTGTTTATCCATACAACATAAATACTCACAAGATTTCAACACTTTTAACTATATACTACAGTTCATAGGATATGGCGTATCTAAAAGTAGTCCTAAATTTTATCACTTATACAAATAATATGTGTTACGATATCAACCCGCCGCAAGTGACACCTACACTAATCCCAGGTGGGAGAACTAACTTTCTACTAACACACAATTCATTAAACAATAAAAAACAATTAGTTTTCAATACCAAAATAAGTTTGCATAATTTAAAATCATTGTCCCCAAATATTCACGGAACTAACTCCCTAGAAACTGAAGGTCGTGTATCAAAACATCTATGTAGTCTAGAATGCAGCGATGCAATCCCAGAACATAAATATTCTAAGTCTGAAAATAGACCATAGAAGATAGAAGAATCCACAATAGCTTGGAAGAGGTAGCAAACCCTTGAATTCAAAAAATGTTGAAATCACAATTGAGGTTGCTATGCAACAGTCAAAATGTGCCCTGTACTCAACAAAGAAAAATCAAGTGAGTATCAGTACACAAAATCCACAATGTATTGCTAAGATCATCGACTAGTTCCAACATACAAAATATGAACATACAACCACAACTTAGTAAAACAGATAATATACAATTATAACCACAATTATGAACATAACCCGGACTCTCAATCCTCACCCTGAGTGGATATGCACAATAAACATGAACAACCATAACAAAACAAGTCAATCTAGCTTGTTCACTCATGGAACCCACAAACAAACAACCAATGTATCAGGTGTGGTACTCGAGCTAACCATTAGTATGAACCAGGCGTTATATCCAATCCAATCGAGGGATATCATGTACTAGGCATATGTCACGACCCAGAGTATCCCAATGTGTGACATGGAAAATAGGACTTAGAGAGGCCCTAAACATACCACTTGACATAAGGATTACGTAATAAGATACAATATACTATCAAACACAAAATAATCGAAGTCTCAGAAGTAAAGTCTAGATCATATAGGAAATATAAAATAGTACAAGACTAGAACATAAATGCAGAAATCTAAACTCTGTCTGACATAACCTTTCTAACATCATATGAGTGGTTGGGACGTAACCCATACGCCACATACAAGTCTGAAATTGAAATGACAATAAAAGCAACAAAATATCAATTGCCTTGTCCTCGAACCATGAGGACTCACCAATCAAAGTAATCAATATTTGAGCAATCCCAATCTAACCATGTTCGGGAAGATGAGTGTCGGACCATATCTTATGAAATGATATAGACACAAATATGCATTAGTACGATGAATTTACTAACTATGAGGAAATGCATGAAGACGTAAAACATGATAACAAGGTGAACTTAAGCATAATTACCCAATGTATGAGGTCGGGGTCGAATCCCACATGGAGTGGTATATGAAGGAATTCAATTACACAGTAAAATTGTGCTATAATCTATTATAGTAGTATGGTACAAGAGTGGATGAATTCCAAATATCAAATTGAGATGATTTAGTAACCAATTTTGACAAATTAAACTAAAACAAGTGTTTAGCAAGCAATCATAGTTACAATCTAGGAGTGTGTGGAAGTGAGTATCGATTTCAAATAGTTGCTTAATGTGATTTCTCAATAACATTAATCACCCATACATGCTAGGTTAATCTCAAGCACACATTGCATTTCTCAATCACAACATGCTTATCATACGAACTCTTCTCAGACCCTCTTATCCACAATCTACTGAACAACTCATTGCCTCTCTCTCTATCTCTCAAATCTTGCATTTAGAGATGAAACCTCAAAATACTTTTGTCTAAGGAATTCAAATCTAATATGCAAGCATCAAGTTAATTACCCTCTTCATGTAACTTTCTCAAGCAAAACATGAAGATCTAAAGTAGAATCAAGTTTATAACCTCAATTCATAAATTAACATATGAAAATCAACTTGAATCCATGGAAACTAAAGTAAAACAAAGCAACACACCAAATTTCACCAATTTAATCAAAATTCAACTTCATTTGAAAACCCCTAGAATTGGAGTTTTAGGCAATCATGCTAGAATTAAAAAAATTATACTGACAATATTTTCATAAATTAAATTGTTGGCTTACAACTTCAAATCTAGAGACCCACTTCCTAATTCCACCCAAAAGATGGATTACAAGCTTGCTTGACATTCAAGTTATTGGAAAGTTCTATTATACTCTAATTTCATAAAGTGTAAGATATAACATCCTAGATGTAATGCAAATTTTATTTTGTACTTTTTCTTCTTGACTATTTATCTTTCCTGAGAACTCACCCAAATTGCAGTGCGCAACTAAAGCGGGGTTTTAGCCAATCATGCTAGAATTAAAATAAATTATACCAAAAATATTATCAGCCACTGAATTGTTGGTATACAACTTTAAATCTAGAGACCCACTTCCGAATTCCACCCAAAATACGGATTACAAGCTTGCTTGGCACTCAAGATATTGGAAAGTTCTATTCTACTCTAATTTCAAAAAGTGTAAGATGTAAAATCCAAGATATAAGATGCAAATTTTATGTTGTACTCTTTCTTCTTGGCTATTTATATTTTACCTAAACCTCATCTAAATGTCAGTGCACGACTCAATCGACGAGGTTAGTCGGGCTCGCTGACTCACTTGATGAGTTAGTAACTCACTCGGCCAGTCACTGACTCACTCGACGAGACGTTGACTCACTTGGCGAGTTGCTGACCTGTTCTTGTCCTCATCTTTTCATGGCTTCAAGTAGTTGAGAAAGTTTGCGAGATCGATGGAGCTCACCATTCACATTCGACAAGTCGTTGATCATCACATATGCTCGCCTTTTTGACCTTCAAATTATCCAAACTATTCTATCAATTTCAGCGAACAATATTCATCTTGCCGACAAAGTTTGGTGGATCGCCGTTTGGTCCTTCTTCTCATTGACTTTCCTTGAGCTTTTCAGTAGAAGACTTTGTCATTTTTGGTGAGGTCCAACACGTTTGGTGAGTCGCCAAGTACCTTTGGCAAGCATCAACTTCATATTTTTGTTCTTTTCCATGATTTTGGCCTTTTTCATGATTTTTTTCCTTGCCTTGTCCTTAAGCCTCTCAACTATAAAAAAATAATTGATCATCATAAATGGACATAAAAAGGCATTGATGATGCTATTTGTTTCACTAAAAGGCCTCAAATGAGTCAAAATCTCCGACTCGTCAAAACATCTAACTTAAACTTTTACTTTTTCTTAAGTACATCGAGAATTCAATTAGGTCAACAAGGGTGTCTACAATAGTTCTTCTTGCGAGCCAACATGCAAGTGTTATCACAAGGCTACTATCAAGTTTAGACAATTCTCAATTATTGTTAAAAAGCCTTGATGAGCACTTATTTTAGGCCAATTTAGTTCAACAATTAGTGTCCTCAATGCCTAATTATGTCCTATTCTAATAATATTTTGATGATTTGCAGCTGTGAAGGCTAAGGGACAAGGAAATGATGACTGCTTGAAAGAATGACCAAAAAACATGAAAAGAAGTATAAACTCTACATTGCTGATCACCTAACAAGAAGGGCGGATCACCCAATGAGCATGACCTCACCTAAAATGATAGTTCCCAACACTTGAATTAACTGAGGTAGGTCGGTGAACTCATAGAAGAATGACGACTTGCTGAATGTAAGAGACAAACTTGCTGACCATCTCCGAAGGTGACAATATTTGGAGAAAAAATGAAGGCTTGAAATGCGAACAATTGTGGTACTCAACGATCTGTCAAATGTGAAAGGCAAACTAGAACGACCGACTGAGGTTCAAATACCTAAAGCCTAAAGCAGTAGAAAGGCGAGATAAGGAGTAATTTGTAACACTTTGAATTTGAAAAGATGAAAACTACAAATTTCCTAGATCTGGTGCCACTACCAACAGAGACACCAACGGTCTGTGGTTTGACACATGGTTCATAGGTAAGCCCGTGGTTGGCCAATCCCAATTGTCCAAAATTGTAAGAGTTTTTGAACTTTGATACGGTTCTCCAGGTGGTCCGATACCTAATGTACTAGTCGTAAGTAGGTCTCATACGTGAGTCCCAGACTTAGAGAGAAATTTTAGAATCAAAAGTCAGGACCCACGATGGAGGTGCATGACCCGAAGGTGGACCCATAGACCATGTATGGGCCTCGTTGATGGGGGTCCAAGATTTGGTGGTCTCTGATCTCACCCACGACTGACTAGCGGACCGTAAGTCGGGCCGTTGGTGAGTTCAAAAATTATTTTTATGAAGGGCTTTTGGGTCTTTTCCTAATTATTCTAATCCAATACTATGTCGTTTTACCTTCTATTAGAGACCCATATAAACATTTTAACCCCCAAAATCTCCTAATTCACTTCATCCTCTCCAATTCCTAAAAGAAGAACAAGTTTATTCTCCCAAATATTTCTATCTCTATAGCTTGAAGAAGAAGACTAGGGTTTCAAGTCAAGTCTCCAATTTCACCATTGATTGTAAGCTCGTTACATCAAGGTATGATAGTATTCACCTATGGAGTCCTTTCCTCCATAGGGTTCCTAAAATTCTCCTATTTTCACAAGGTAGAATCTCCAATAGAAGTTAGGATTTTTACTCAATCTCATGGGTTCTTTTCAATTATGGTATTATTTATTGATTTATATCTATTTATGCATGAATTGAAGAAATAGCATGCTTTAAGTTATACCCCCCATGAACTCATGCATGACCCATGATTCTAGACTTTGATGATATGATGTGAGTTTTGAACTATGAAAGATGAATTTATGAAGATATGCATGTTCTTTATGAAGTTGATGAAAAATGATTTAAGTTTCTTTTAGAGTAAATCATCAATGTTGTTGTTGTTGCTATTGTGAAAGGTTTTTTTATCATATAAATGATTCTTAGGGTTGAAAGGTTTTCTCAACTAAACTTTGAATCAAGATTTAGGAGCTATTCTAATGAAACTTAGCTTGAATTGGCTACTTGATGTGCCATACATGGATGATAAGGAAAATGGCAATTACCCATTCCTTTTTATGATAAGACAAGTTAAGATAATGACTATTTCGTGGGATTTACGCTTAACATCAGGAGGATATTGAGATGGAAGCTCTCCTGTAGCTTGAGGTCAGGTTTGTAGTAGCAATATCCTTATCTCATACCTAGGTTCCCCCATAGGATGATTGTCTTATATCAACATTAGCTAATGGATCCACATAAGTTAGAAGTTCACGGTCTTACCTTGGCAAGCAGGATCTGTGTGAGGTAGACACCTAATTTCATGTTAACATCTCACGTGGTCTTAATGTTGGTTAAAGGCAAATCTCCCACAATAATGAACTAAGGTTACTTCTAGAATTAACTCACGAATATTTTAAAGATGTTTGCTTACATTGACTATGTTTTATGATTTATGTTTTCAAACCCTTTTTCATCATGATTTAGCTTGGTCATTGCATGTCACGAAAAGTTCTTTTAGCATGATTTCATAGCTTTTATGCATTGCTATCATACTTGGTACATTCCATATACTAACACATACTGTTGCCTACATTCTTTCATTAATGTACTGTCCAGCTCCTGATTCACATTTTCGTGGTTGTGGATCACCTTAGTAGATTGAAGATTGGTGAGTCCTCATGTTCCTAGGACCAAGCCTTTATTTTATATTGTCTTTATTTTCAGTATTGTATGTGATGTATGGGTTACGTCCCGATCTCTCTTGATGTACTAGATGGCTTTGAGACTATGTTAAACTTTCACTACATTTTCATAAACTCTTATGTTTTTGAAACTGTCTTTTTAAACTCTCTTGATTTCTATTATCTTATATGATGTATGCTAAGTCGCTTGTGAAGGGCCTCTCGGGGTCTTATACGCCATGTTACACCTAGGTATGCTTTGGGTCGTGACAAACTTAGTATTCATAGCACATGATTTAGAAAGGTCCTAGGAAGTCTCATAAGCCACGTCGAATAGAGTCTTGTTCATGAGTGTGAAGCGCTCCACATTTATGAATAAGAGGTTATAAGATATTTAGGAAACTCCACATCTTTCATTACTCTAGAATCGTGCAATAGAGTTTAACTCTATAATGTCTCTGTCCTAATTCTTAACCAATGCTCTACAGGATATGGCCACTCAAAGGGCATATATTAGAAGGAATGTGGGAGATAATTTTGAATGAGAAGATCTTCAAGCCCCTCCTTAAGCTCCCAAAGTCCCGGTCGACCCATTGGCTGAACAAGTGACTAATGTGGAGTTTAAGGCTGATTTTCAAGTATTTGCTCAAGCCTTGATGGCTTAAGACAATAGGGAGATTGTTTCCCCCGTGATCCAAAATGTGGGTATGACGACAACTAGAGTGAGAGACTTCACTAGAATGAATCCTCTGGAGTTTCATGGTTCCAAAGTTGAGGAAGATCCTCCAGAGTTTATTGATGCAGTATATATAAGGTGTTGATGGTCATGAGAGTGACGTCGGTGGAAAAGGCAGAATATGTCGCTTATCAACTTAAGGGTGTTTCTCAAATATGGTTCAACCAATGGAAAGAAGAGAGGATGGAAGATATGGGTCCCTTTGATTGGGAAAATTTCAAAGTTGCTTTCTGTGATAGGTTCTTCCCCCTTGAGATGAGGGAGGAAAAAATTCTTGAATTCATCAACCTTTGTCAAGGAAATATGAGTGTGAATGAAGATGCTTTGAAGTTCACACAATTGTCTTGATATGCTCCTACTATGGTTGCTGATCCTAGGGAAAGAATGAGTAAGTTTATTTCGAATGTGTCCGAAATGGTGGTTAAGGAATGTCGTACTGCATTCTTATTAATGATATGGAAATTTCTCATCTCATGGTTCATGCTTTACCAATGAGAAGGAACTTAATGAAAGGTCTAGGGAGGCAGAGAGGACCAACACCGGTGACAATGACTTTTCACATTCAAAATCTGAGAGACAGGGTCGTTCTAAGTTTCAACAAAGGTTTTCCAGTCAAGGTTCCTCTAATGCTCCTCCTAATTTTAACAAAGATAGGGTGTCTAATCATAAGCCTCAAGGAGGGAATGGTGTTGGATATTTATTGTCTACTTGTGCTAGGTGTGGAAGGAAGCACGAGGGTAAGTGTTTAGCCGGCATAGATGGTTTCTTCGGTTGTGGTAAGAGTGGTCATAAAATAAGGGATTTTCCAGTGTTTACGACTTAGATGAGAGACAGTAAGCAAGCTGTACATAGTGGTTCAGGTTCAAGTGCTCCAAAGCAAAACTGATTTTATGCATTGCAGACTCTTCATGAGCAAGAGGGTTCTCCCGATGTGATCACCGGTATGTTGAAAGTCTTCCAACTTTATGTTTATGCTTTACTTGATCCTGATGCTACCTTGTCTTTTGTGATGCCATATGTGGTTATGAGGTTTGATATTCTTCCAGATGTGTTGTTAGACCCTTTTCTGTCTTTACTCCAGTTGGTGATTCTATTGTGGCTAAAAGGGTCTGTAGAAAGTGTCCCGTCTCCTTGTCAGAGTCACTCATGTTGATTTTCTAGAGCTTGAGATGTTATATTTTGACGTTATCCTTGGTATGGATTGGTTGCATTCATTTTATGCTTCTATTGATTGTAGAATCCGTGTAGTCAAGTTTCACTTTCCAAATGAACCCATCCTAGAGTGGAAAAGGGGAAATTCTATGCCTAAGAGTCAGTTTGGTTCTTGTCTTAAAGGTTTAAAGATGATCTCTGAGGGTTGCATATTCCATGTGGTTCGGGTTTAGGATATGGATTCTGAAGCCTCTTGAGTTGGTCCCTGTTGTGAATGAGTTTCTGGAAGTGTTTCCCAAAGATTTACTAGGTGTTCCTCTCGAAGGGAAATAGACTTCGATATTGACCTTCTCCCAGTGATGTAACCTATCTCTATTCCTTCTTATCATATGGCTCTGATAAAAATCAAGGAGTTAAAAGAGCAGCTGAAAGATTTGTTAGATAAGGGTTTCATCCGATCTAGTATCTCTTCATAGGGTGCTCCAGTTTTGTTTGTTAGAAAGAAAGATGGTTCACTCCGTATGTGTAATGACTACTGGTAATTGAACAAGGTTACTGTTAAGAACAAATATCCTCTCCCAAGGATAGATGATTTGTTTGACCAACTTCAAGGAGCAAGTTAATTCTCTTAGATTGACCTTCGGTCGGGTTATCACCAATTGAGGGTGAAGAAAGATGACATTCGGAAGATAGATTTTCGAACTCGTTATGGTTACCATAAGTTTTTTGTAATGTCATTTGGTTTGACTAATGCTCCGGCTGCATTTATGGATTTGATGAATAGGGTGTTTAGACAATACCTTGACATGTTTGTGATTGTGTTCATTGATGATATATTGATTTATTCAAGAAGTGAAGGTGAGCATACTGATCATTTGAGGACAAGTTACAAGTCCTCAAGGACCAACAACTCTTTGCAAAGTTTAGCAAATGAAAGTTTTGGCTAAGGTCTATGGGTTTTCTTGGTCATATTTTTTCTGGTAAGGGTATTGAGGTAGATCCTAAGAAGACAAATGCGGTCAAGAGTTGGCCTAGACCTCTAAACCCTTCGATTATTAGAAGTTTCTTGGATTTGGCTGGTTAATACAGAAGGTTTGTTGAGGGATTCTCTTCAATTTCCTCTCCATTGACAATATTGACCCAAAAGAAGGTTAAGTTCATATAGTTCGAAGTGTGTGAGAAGAGTTTCCAAGAATTGAAAGATAGACTTACTTCCGCTCCAGTATTAACCCTATCGGAAGGAACTGAAGGATTTGTTGTCTATTGTGGTGCCTCAAGGATTGGGTTAGGATGTGTCCTTATGCAAAATGGGAAAGTCATTACCTATGCCTCAAGTGAGAAGAATTTTCCTACCCATGATCTTAACCTAGCGGTAGTGTGTTTGCTCTCAAGATTTGGAGCAATTACTTATACGATGTTCCTGTAAATATTTTTACCGACCACAAGAGTTTGCAATATGTGTTTAAACAAAAAGATCTAAATCTTTACCAAAGGAGGTGGCTTGAGTTATTAAAGAATTATGATATCAGTGCTCTCTATTACCCTAGTGAAGGAAATGTGGTAGCAGATGCTCTGAGTCGGTTATCTATTGGTAGTGTTTCTCATATAAAGGATGATAAGAAAGAGTTGGTTTGATATGTTCATAGATTGGGCTGATTGGGTGTTCAGTTAGTTGACTCTACCAAATGTGGTGTTATGGTTCACAATGGTTCAAAATCATCTTTTGTGGCTGATGTGTAAACCAAGCAAGGTCTTGATCCGACTTAGTTTGAATTAAAGGAAGCAGTGCATAAAAAGTCCATAGAGGCTTTCTCCCAAGGGAGAGATGGTGTGCTTCGATATCAAGTTCATTTGTGTGTTCCTAATGTTGACAACTTGAGAGGGAAAATCTTATCAGAAGTTCACACTTCTTGATATTCCATTTACCAGGGAGCCACCAAGATGTACTGTGACTTGTGGGAGATCTATTGGTGGAATAGGATGAAGAAGGATATTGCAGAAATTATGGCTAAGTCTCCTAATTATCAACAAGTGAAAGTTGAGCATCAAAAACCAAGAGGTTTATCTCAAGATATTAGCATTCCTTCTTGGAAGTGGTAAGATGTGAATATAGACTTCATTGTTGGGTTATCTCGCACCTGTGACATCATGACTCATTTTGGGTTATCGTAAGTTGAATGATGAAATTGGCTCATTTCATACCTGTCAAGGTCTCTTATTCGACTGATGACTATGCCAACTTGTACTTGAGGGAAACATTTAGGTTGCTTGGAGTGCCCTTATCCATTATCTCCGACCGTGGTTCCCAATTCACTTCTCAATTTTGGAAATCTTTCCAAAAGGGTCTTGGTACTCGTGTGAACCTTATTACATCTTTCATCCATAAACTGAGAGGAAAGTTGAGTGTACAATCCAAACTTTGGAAGATATGTCGAGAGCATGTGCAATTCATTTCAAGGGTAATTAGGATGATCAATTTCATTTGATTGAATTTGCGTATAATAATGCCTATCACTCAAACATTGGTATCGCTCCATTCGAGGCTATATACGGTAGGAGGTGTAGATATCCTATAGGCTGGTCTAAAGTGGGTGAAATTGCCTTGATAGGTCTCAAATTGGTACATGAGTCTTTGGAGAAAGATCTGCTTATTAGAGAAAGGTTGAAATGGCTCAAAGTTGACAAAAGTCCTATGCCGATGTTAGAAGGAGAGATCTTGAGTTTGATGTAAATGATTGGATTTACTTGAAAATTTCACCCATGATGGGTGTAATGAGATTTGGGAAAAAAGGGAAACTTAGTGCCCGCTATGTGGGCCATATAAGATTTTGAGGCGAATCGGTAAGGTCGCTTATGAACTTTATTTGCCTAATGATTTGGCATAAGTTCATCCAGTTTTCCATGTATCCCTGTTGAAGAAATGTGTTGGAGATCCGACAACTATAGTTTTCTTAGAAGGTTTGGGAGTTAAGAAGAATTTTTCTTAAGAGGAAGTTCTGGTTAGGATTTTAGGCAAGTGGGAATTACCCATGTCTCTTAATGATATGACAAGTTAAGATAATGACTTTTCTGTGGGATTTACGCTTAGCACCGAGAGGATATTGAGATAGATGCTCTTCTGTAGCTTGAGTTCGAGTTTCTAGTAGCAATCTCCTTATCCCATACATATGTGCCCCCATAGGATGATTGTCTTAGATAGACATTAGTTAGTTGATCCACATAAGCTAGAAGTTCATGTTCTTACCTTGACAAGTAGGACACCCCCTTTTCGATGTGAGGTAGACACCAGATTCTATGTTAAAAGCTCATATGGTCTTAATGTCTATTAAAGGTAAATCTCGCACAATAATAAACTAAGGTTACTTCTATAATTATATCATGAATACTTTAAAGATGTTAGCTTGCATTGACCATGTTTTATGATTTATGTTTACTAGCCCTTTTTCCTCATGATTTAGCTTGGTCATTGCATGTCATGATAAATCCTTTTAGCATGTTTTCATATCTTTTATGCATTGATATCATACTTGGTATAGTCCATGTACTAACACATACTCTTGCCTACATTCTTTCATTAATGTAGGGTCCGACGCTCCTGATTCGCATCTTTGTGGCTAGGGATCAACTTAGTAGATTGAAGATTGGCGAGTCCTCATATTTTGAGGACTGATCCTTTATTTGATAGTCTTTACTTTCAATATTGTATGTGATGTACATGTTACGTCCCGATTGCTCCTGATGTACTAGATGGTTTTGAGACTATGTTAGACTTCCGCTATATTTTTATAAAATCTCATGTTTTTGAAACTAATTTTCTAAACTCTCTTGATTTCTATTATCTTGTATGATGTATGCTAAGTGACTTGTGTACGCCATGTTACACCTAGGGTATGCTTTGTGTTGTGATATAATTGGCGATTCACCGAATGTGCTCGGTGATTTGCCAAATGTGCTCAGTGAGCCCGACTACCATCGTCGAATGGGTTATGCATTGAGTTTTGGGCCATATTTTGGAAAATTATAAATAGCCCAAAGGAGAGAGAAAGAAAAAACAAAAATTGTTAGAGAGTTCTGAATCTTTTAGAGAGAAACACTTTACTTTGTGAAGAACATTTCTTAGTTTTAGGGTTTTTCAACTTTACTCTTGATATTGGCAATTTGAAGTTTAAATCAAAGTGGGTATTGCTTGTAATTATTTAATTTCATGTTATCCATGTCTGTTTTCATGCATGATATAATTTCTTTACACTTTGTTATGGGTGGCTAAATTCCCAAAGTCTAGAGGTGCAATTATGGGGTTGGGTGTTGATTTAATGTAGTGGGTATTGTGTTATGCTCTATTTTGTTGTTTCTCATCCATGGATTTGGGATAATTAGTATGAGGTTAATTTATGGAATAAGGTTTCACACTTAATTCCTACTTCTGATCTCCGATTGATGCTCGAAAGAGAAGAGATTGATTGAAGTGGGTAATTAGTTCAATACTTGCAATTTAGGTTTGATGTTTGTAATCTGCTTGAAAAAAGAGATTATGGGTCACGTCTATTTGCCCTATTTGTACATCGAAAGCGAGAATAGTGTACGGTATTGGGTTATTTAATTATGCACATAGATGAGACTGAAAGGAGATTCTATAAACTGATGCTATGAGATCGAAAGAAGATCAGTATCATTGAAGATTACCCAACCTATCCATGAATGTCTAGCACTATAGAGCAATACAATTACCCCTATATGATATCGATTTCCAATCCTCACACCCCTAGATTACTTGTTACATATTTAAATTTATGAAATCTTAGTTTAATTGTGACTATTGATACCCTTTTCGTAAGTTGGTGGAATCATTCACCCAAATATTCTTATTGCTACAAATGGATTGACTTACATTTCAAATTTCTTGATAAAATTCTTTCCGCTATATCATTATTTATAGGATTAAACCTTAATTCTTAGTTGGGTATTTTATTTACTATGACCTGTTACTCGCAGGATTTGTTTTATAGAGTAGTTTGAGCTTTATAAAAATGGCGCCGTTGCTGGGGAATGATGGCTGATAATTCCATTTGAGAAATTAGTTTGTAAATTTGCTTAGTTGTAGTAGATTGTTTCTTGGTGTTGTTGTTTGCTGATTTGCAAGTTTAAATCATGAGTGACCACGATATTAACAATGATAGTAACTACGGTCAAAATGACAACATCGATGGTTTGAATGACATGCACATGAATGTCATTCGAACCACGAGAGACTTCTTATTACCTCCCATAGTTGGGAGGGCAGTTTTTCATGTAACCGAAACAATGCTACAACTGCTTCAACTAAGGGGAATGTTATGGGGTTAGCTCATGAATACCCCCACAAATACCTTCGGAATTTTGTGGATGTGTGTGAGTCGTTTGTGTTAAAAACATCTCACAAGAGTCCATAAGGTTGAGGTCATTCCCTTTCTCTTTGACGGGTGAAGCTACAAGGTGTTTGGCAGAGTTGCCAAATGATTCTATCACTTCTTGAGAGGAGTTAACTGATGAAGCCTGCTTGAAGAAATTCTTTGTCCCCTCGAAGATGGTAAAACATAGGGACCGAATCCAAAATTTCAAAAGAATTGAAGGTGAACCTCTACATGAAACATGGTTGCGGTTCCAGAAATTACTCTTGCAATCCCTAACACATGTTTTCCCAGACCATTTTCTACTGCAATACTTCTATTATAGCCTTGACTCAATCACCACAGGTGTAGTTGATCAACTTTCCCAAGGTGAGCTAATGCGACAACCATATGAGGTAGCATCATTGTTTCTTGATGACATGACCAAGGTAAATCGAGCATGGCATACTAGGGAGAACCAAGTGTCTTCTCTACAACTGAGCACGAGTAAGGAAAAAATTGAGAAAGAGCATGAGCAAGATGAAAATATAGCAAAAATGATGACTCAACTCGATTTTTTCTCAAAGCATGTCATGGGAGGTGGATTGAAATCTGTGAATGCGGTTGGAATAAGTAGTGGACAGTGCTCAAAGAATGCCAAGTTTGAGGAATTATACAATGAGGAAGTACAATATTTGGGAAACCAAATGGGGGGTTCTCACCGAAACTACCAACGAAAAGGTGGGAACCAAGGTTGGAACAAGGAAATAGATAGTGGTTGGAAAGATTGGAAAGGTGGAAATTGGAGATATAGGGAGGCTAAAAAAGGTAGGTATATTCCTCCTCATGATCGTACAAACAAAAGAATCACATGGTCTTGAAGGAAACCGAACCAACAAAATGCTCACAAGGATCTTCAACAAGGTTTAAGGGTCCGACATGGAGTTGAAAGAATGGAAAAATGATTTGTTTACCTTATATCAAACGGTGACCTCTAATTTGGTCTCTGCAAACAAATGGAAACTCATATGTGTTATATCTCTACCTATCTCAATCCAAGGAAAAAAGGAACATTGCCTAGTGATACCATACCGAACCCCGAAAATAATTGTTGAGGAATTGAGAACAATATCATACCACGCCATTAAATAAGACACTTCTTAGGAGATAACCCAAGTCTTTACTTTTGTTTTATTGGTTTCAATAATATGTATTGTGAGTGCAGTTTGAAAAGAAGTCAAAGTGTTGCGAAGGAAAAATAGGTGATTCCAAAACCATATCGGCGATCCATCGAAGGCATTGTGCGAACTCATTCTTGTTCGCATTTTGAGGTAGAAAAAGTTAAAGAGTGTATAGTTAACTTAGGCAATCTGAGCTCCAAACGGAGATCTACCGAAGTACACTATGTTGACTCCATCGAGTTTACCAAATAAGCCTTATGGTTTCGTATTCATTTAGGCCTCTTTGGCGAGATTCAGCTCCTTTAGCGATGTTAGTCATAGACCGCCGAACGTGTCTAACATAAAAAATCCAAGGGTCTTTTAATTTTCAAAAAGAATCCCTTTGATATCTTTGAACTCCTTTTCTTCCATAAGCTTTCAATACCATATTTTAGTGTGAAAGTGCCTTGTGTCTGTGCTTTTGAGTACTTAAAGTGTATTTGGATTGCTTTCTTTGCGACGCAACCCTACATTCCCTCTTGTGTTGTACTTTGTGCCTACTTGAGGTTTATTTTTGATTCCTATCTCATTGTTTGTGCTTATAATTGTGTTTTTAGATATGGGATAAAGGTCATTTGAAGTATATTGTTGGTTGATTTTTTTGGGTAGGGCTTAATAGATCGTATTGAACTGTGCCCATAAGTTAGATATTTGAATTTGTTTCTATTATTGCTAAAATTGACTTTGTTAGTTAAATGTTGAAATTGAGTCCTTATATGTACCGGGTCTTGGTTGAATTTCATGTGAGTGAAGTCTGATTAACCCATTGTCGCTCCGATTGCATGATTTTTCCTAATGATATATGGAGTGACAACTTCCTTAAGGGCAAATAGTCAATTAGAGTAATAAGTTATGATAATTGGGGGAAGTCTGAGTACCCAAGGGTAGAAAATACATGTGGGTAGATTGTAAAGTTAAGCGAAATTGGGTATTGTTGCATATTGTGATTTGTTTCGTGAAAATAAACATTGACCTAAACACTGCTTGTTTGGTGGGATTGTCTTAGCCTGCCAAGGCAGTTAAGTGAATCGCTGAGTAAGACCTATCTCACCGTTCTTGCTTGAATGTGTAGTAGGGGTACTATCCCATTCGGCGTAGTTGTCTTAGTTTCTCGAAACCCACTTGGTGAATCGCCACGGGGGAGTGGACATTTGCCTTGTGCTTGTTTCCTTTGGTTTTGCATTGTCACTTTCAGCGGACTTATCTTAGCCCGCCAAAACTAATTCGTCGGATCGCCAAGTTGGAATTGAATCCACCCATCATGCTTGAGTTCCTTTGATTTTTTACACTGTCAACTTCGGCGAGCTCGCCTAACCTGTTATGCTTTGTTTTGTTGCTATTCATCAATGGATTTGGGATGATTAGCATGGGTTTAATTTATGGGTTAAGGTTGCAAACGTTAATTCTATTTCCTATCTCTGATTGATGCTCGTAAGAGATCGAGTGTAGTAGATAATTAGTTCGATACTTGCAATTTAGGTTTGATATCTGTAATTTGCTTGAACTAGAGATTATGGGTCAAATTTATTTTCCCTATTTTTGCATCATAAGAGAGAATAATGTACAGTATTGGGTTGTTTAGTTATGCACATAGATGAGACCGAAAGGAGATTCTATGAACTAATTCTCTGAAATCAAAAGAAGATTAGTGTCATTGAAGATGACCCAACCTATCCATGAATGTCTATCACTATAGAGCAACACAATTACACCTATATGATATCGATTTCCAATCCTCGCACCCCTAAATTACTTGTGAGTTATTTGAATTTCTGAAATCTTAGTTTAATTGGGACTATTGATAACAAAACCCTTTTCGTAAATTTGGAGGAATCATCCACCCAAATTTTCTTATTGATACAAATGAATTGGTTTATAATCCAAATTTCTTGATAGAATTCTCTACGCTATATCCTTCTTTGTGGGATTTGACCCGACTCTTAGTTAGGTATTTTTATTGACTACGACCACTTACTCTTTTGATTTATTTTAGAGAGTAGTTTGAGCGTTATGAAGCCTCAAATAATGACTAGCTTGCTCAAGCTCACGAATTCTTACTCATAATGTAAAATTATGCTTCAATGAAAGTATTCAAGTGCCCCCACAACAAAAGACGATTCAATGCTCTCACAAAGGACATCACAATGAAGTTAGGAGTCAACACAAAGTTCCACACTCACAAGGAGAAATACATGCATTTTCAACCCATAGGTTTGCCCATATTTTCCAATCATCACATTACCTGGCTTAAGCAAGATCTCGAAGGTTTTTTCAGGCTTATAACGAGTTTGATGGCAAATGTATGGTCAATTTGGCTTATTGAATTCAATTTTTTTGAAGCATTATTGTTTACAACTTCACCTCTTCTCGTTTTCTTTCTTTCTTTCTTTTGACAAAGAGAATCAACCTCAAACAATTCACAACATTCATTTTATTCACTTATCGGGAACTTATTATTTCCATCATGCAACAAAGATGATCAAGACATCAATTTGAGAAACACTTTTTCATTTTATTTTCTTTTATCTGTAATTTAATTTTTTTATGGAGGAGTTCCATCTTTTTTGGCACAAAAACCTAGAATGAGTCTCACATTTTTTTTTCACTCGGAATCTTTGTCCTTCCTTATCGCCACCCCTACTTAGACTTTTGGCCTAAGTTGGCTATTCAAACAAACCAATACTTAAAAAAAAAGATTTATGGGTGAGAAGGAAGTAACATTTTTGAGTCAAGAGGTTTCAACAAGATTGTCTAACAAATGGATAAGGCTCAATTAGTGCCAAAATGGTTCCACACCCTCACAAGGTAGTCACAATATATGTATATGATAATTTGGGCTCACTCTCAAAATTTTTATGTATGATCAATTATTGCATTCACCAAAGTTGAACAATTAGATAAACAAGGAAATTTTTTGGAATCCACACACATGCCTTCCAAGTAATCCTCACCACACAAGGCACTTCAAACACAATCATTGGGCACAACTCTACAAGATTAAGCTTGCGTGCAATTGTCATTGCAAGTCTCACAACCAATACACAACTAGTCACAATGAGATGCTACAAGATCATGCAAAAGTCATGCACTTTGAATTCCCTCGAAACATTAACATAAACATATTTCTCATCAAAAGCACTATACACGACATCAATATTGATTATGATCAATACTCAAATATTCACAATGAGTGTGAAATCTCTCAATCATTCAAAATCATCACAACCATAATCCGGGGTAATATAGAAAGATAATAACATCACCACAATTCAAGGCCAATCACAAGTAAAACTATATATATATATATACTAATGAGAAATAAAAGATGATATATAGTACAACCCAAATATACTCAAAACAAAACAACAAAATACAATTAAAAGGGGCCAGACACTAGCAAGTTCCGTCTCCTCACTAAAACCAAAAGAAGTGTCCTCAACACGGAATAACATAAATGCTGAAATGTAAGGATATGATGAGGATCCCTGTCAGGTTATAGCTGAGGAGAACTCTGGCTTAATGAAGACAACATCAACCAGGGCATCAAATCCTAGAGCATCTGGCGGAGGAATGGAGCCTGAAGTATGGGTCCCACTCAGACCAATGTCGGAGGTCTCTTGAAGAAAACACTCCATGGTAACCTGCAAAGTAGAATGCTCCAAATCCTATAGCTCGGTGATAGCCTCCGCGCTCAACTGCTCATCTCCTAAGAAATCCTCCTCACCTGTCTCTAGAGTGGAGTCCTCATCATTCTCATCAACAACCTACTCCTCTATAACTCCCATCTCATCAACTCTCGAAAATAAATGAGTCTCAGAAACTAGCATCTTAAGAAGGGGTACCTCACACCATGCATAGAAATGTTTGTGGACTTGAGTTGGTCCACATCCATCCTTAAGGCATCAATGTTAACCTTCAAAGTTGTAACCTCCGCAGACTCCCTCTATCCTAGTCACACCCATCAACCCGACCAGTGAGGGTTTCTAGTCTTAGTCCGTACGTAGTAAAAAAAGTCCACTAATCCACTATCTAGACCCGAAGGGGAGTATGGGAAACCTTAATTGCTCAGGGAATCATATCAGGGACCTCATTCTCTAGACGAGAATATCTAATATATGCTAAATAGAAAAGGCCACCCATCCGGTAAATTAAGGCCTATGTAAGAGGGGGGCCGGGATATAGAAGAAGGTACAACAAATGTAGAGGTAGAAGGAGTGGCAATACTTGAGGGCTCCATTGAAGAAGTAAGATGCATATAATCAGGCTGTAAAGTAGTCGGATCAACTACTAGAGTGGTGCCAGCAGGTGGAGGCTTTTTCCTAGATGCATCATCCCTTAAGTAGTTGGCCTCTATCCTCTAGATGTCACTAGAAGAGGGCGGAGTGATATTTTTATCACTCGCCTTTACAAACGTCACTCCAACCAACACACATAACTGAGTAATCAACATCAGAAAGGGTAAAAAGTTCTACTACTACATTTCTCTCATCAGCATCTCCTGATAGATGATGCTCCCCAAGTATAACTTCTCTCAAGTAATAATACACTCTATTAGGACTTCTTTGGCTAATAAATGATTGATTTATTCCGCGACGAATTCAAAGTGATACTAATAAATCCAAACCAGTACCTCGTAACCACATTTAAGTCCTTCTTCTGAATATTCACCCAATGCACAATCCACAGGGCTGTAGCATCTAATAGAAAGGGGGCCAACCAACCCCTCAAATCACTAAGATGGTGCTTCGCCCTTTCCTCATAAAGAGGTATATAATTAATTCAACAATTCAAAACAACATTGATTGTTTCGGCCCAACATTGGACTATCTTCCCTTGAACCTTAACTTTCTCAATTGGCTTCCACACTACTCCTTTTCTCTTCTTTGAGAGTGCCCTAGTATATGAATCATAGAACTCACAACCCAAGAAGGGACATAGGGTGTCTGAGCTTGGGTGAATTCCTCAAACTTGAGGTATTTGATTATGTTTCAAACTACCACATAGTCACTTATTACTCCGTTAGTCGACATAATCTTATCCTCAAGTTTTGTATGTAACCTAGTGCTTTCAATCTATTCATAGCTTGGGGAGCAATCACCAGGAACATTTGAGACACAATGTTGTCTAACGGGATATGCATGATCTTGGAGCAGATTGCACTTCATATATTTTGGGTGACGTGAGGAGCTGTAGCTAGTTTATGGACTGGTGTAGGCACACCTTCAACGTCTACCACTTTATTCTTATCAACAGACCAAGAATAATTAAGTTTCTCTCCCTCGAGAGTGAAAGTAGTTCTTTTATTAATCAACTGTTCTAACACTTTGGAAATGGGAAAGTTGAAAGGGAAAGGAATAGTGTAATTTTTACACTAATCTAGTGGTCTATAAGACAAACCTATAGACCGTGGGACGTCCTATGGGCCATAGGACGGGTTATATGAAGTTTGATGGGTCTTAGATGGGTTCCGTAGAAATGTTCCAGACTTAGTAGAAATTTTTGACTAGAAGTGGAGAACTACGGATGAGGTTTATGGATTATAGAAAAGTAGATGACTAGTAGATTTGTTTCATGCGAAGTAAGGTAAATTTGAGTTTCTGAAGTTGGTTCTATGGTTGACCTGTATGGTCGTGGAAACCTCTACGGACTATAGGTCCAAACCATAAAAACCATTCAATAGTTATTTCTAAGGGTATTTGTGTCTTCTCCTATGAATTAAATACCTATAATATATCATTTTGACCCGAATTCTAATTCCTATAACTACTCTTGTATTTCTAATTACACCCAAACCCTCACATTCAGTAAAATTCACGAATCTCATCTACATTCATATTCTCCAATTCTCTCTCAAGTTCAAGAAGAAAGCTAAGGTTTCAAGCTTTAGGTCTCCTATTCCTACATTGATTTTTGTCTTGGATCATCAAGGTATGTAAGAATTCATCAATGGGTTCCATTCTCCCATTGCGTCCCAAAAGATCTCAATTCTCCAAATTCAATTTCACCTAATTGCGTAGGGTTTCATGTGATCTTCATGGCTATGAGTTTATTTTGATTTAATTGTTCAATTTCAATCTTCCTTTGGATGTTTTGATAAACTAAATGATTTTCATAAGACCCATGCACTATTCATGATTTTGACTATAATTTATGAAGATATGAGTTTATGAAGAAAGATATGAACTTATGAATATGATTTATGAAATTTATGCATGATTTATGAAAATAATGTTTTATGAACTAAGATCGCTTGAAAGTAAGCATCGATGAAATTGTGAAAGCATTTTCTCACATATTAAGGTATCATGATTGGTGAAAGGTTTTCTCACATATGCATGATTCATGATTTAAGGATCTACTCTAAGATATTTTAAGTTAGATTTAGTAACTTAATTGTTCTTTTCCATGTATGATGATATGCTTATGATTATGAATATTCCATTGGGATTTTACTAGCACCAAGAGGATATTGAGATGGAGGCTCTCGCGTTAGTAGAGACCAAGTCTCTAGTAGTAATCTCCTTGTCCCTACCTACGTGCCCCCATAGGATTTGTAGTAGAAATATATAATTAGTGGATCCATCTAAGCTAAAAGTTAAGGTCCTTGACTTGGCAAGTAAGGACATATTTTTTCAACAAGACACCGGATTCCACGTTTTAACTCACATAGTCTATGTCGGTTAGCGGTAAGTATCCTACAAAATGACGTTACTTTTAAAAGGTATATGAAGCTTTCCATATGATTTTTAGATGCATTGACCATGTTCATGACTTATGATTCCATTTTGATGGGTTTTACTATGTTTTTGCTTGGTCATACTAAACATGATTTTCATTTAGGTCTCCTTATGATCATGTTTTACATTTTAATACATATCCCTCATACTTAGTACATTTTATGTACTAATGTATATTTGTGCCAATATTGTCTCATAATATAGGGTTCGACGCTTTCTTTCCTCTCGCTCGTGGCTAGCTTGGACTACTATTGGTAGTGGATTGGTGATCCTCATACTTCAAGGGCATGACTGTTATTGTTTTTTTCATGTACTTTGAAATTTTTATATGGTGTATGGATTACATCCCAACCATTCTTTTGATATAGTAGATTGACTTGTCAAGACAGTGTATAGACTTCCTCTTTTATGCCAAACTTTTCTATTTATATGAGATTTTCTACTTTTTGTTCTATTATGTAGTGATGTGTTTATGTCAAGTGGCTTGTGTAGGGCCTCTCGGGCTCTTATACTCCATGTCAAATCTAGGGTGTACTTTGTGTCTTGACAAACTTGGTACCAAAACCAGGTTTTAGAAAAGGTCCTAGAATGTTTGACAAGCCGCGTCAAGAAAAGTCTTGTTCATAAGTATGAAGTGCGCCACATTTATGAATAGGAGACTACAAAATGTTTAGGAAACTTCAATTCTTTCATCTCTCTAAAGTCATGCCATATAGTCTATCTCTATAAAGATCCTCCATCCTTGTCTAATATTTTTCAAGATATGGCCCCTCGAGGAATGTGGGTGAGAATATGGAGCCCGAGGTTCCTCAAGTTCTGTTCGATCTTTTGGCCGATCAAGTGACTTATGCCGAGTTCCGAGCCGCTTTACATATGTTGGCTCAAGATATTACAACCCAAGCTAATAGAGATGCCATTGATCTCGTGAACCCAAATGTGGGTACGACGGTGACAAGGATAAGGGACTTCACTATAATGAATCCTCCAGGGTTCCATGGATCTAAGGTTTATGAGGATCCTCAAGAGTTTATTGATGAGGTATATATGATAATCAGAATTATGGGATTACCTACAATAGAAAATACATAATTGATTGCTTATCAACTCAAGGTTGTTGCTTATGTTTGATTCAACAATTGGAAGGAAGAGAGGGCGGGTGATGTGGGTCCTCTTGATTGGAACAAATTCAAAGGAACTTTTTTTGATCGTTTCATTCCTACCGAAATGAGAGAAGAGAAAGTCCTTGAGTTAATAAACTCTGACAAAGAAATATGAGTTTGAAGGAATATGCTTTTAAGTTTACTCAATTGTCTAAGTATGCTCCAACTAAGGTTGTGGACTATAGGTCAAGGATGAGTAAGTTTATGTTGAGTGTTTCCAACTTGGATGTCAAAGAGTGTTGTACTTCCATGTTGATAAAGGAAATGGATATCACCCATTTGATGATACATTCCCAACAAATTGAAGAGGAATAGATCAAGGAAAAGGAAATAGAGTCTAAGTGGGAAAGGACTGGTGATGGTGAGTTTTCTCATTCTAGGTTCGGTGGACATGGGCGTCCTCGATTTTGGAAAAAGGTTTTCCTGTTAAGTATCTTATAATGCTCCGAATCGTAAGTTTAACAAAGAAAAGGTGTTTAACCCTAAGCCTCAAGGAGTAAATGGTGGTGGATCTTCTATATCTATTTTCCATAGGTATGGCAAAAGGCATGATGACAAATGTTTGGCTGGTACATATGGATTCTTAAGTTGAGGAAAAAATGGTCAAGAGATGAGAGATTATCCATTGCTTGCTAATAATGGACATGATTGTAACACCTCAGAATTTAGAAGTCTAGAAAAGGAACAAAGAGAGGTGACCAGCCCAAAACTGAGCCATGCCACCCATCATGGATCCCTTCACGGGTAGTGAAGGTCACCACGACTCGTGGTGGTGCTCGTGGCTACCTTCTAGTGCTTGGACAAGAGGGGGATCCCTTTCCAAAAGCCCTTAGATGGCTCGTTGAGAGCCTCATGCCCCGTAGTGGTAGTTATGGAGGGGAGGTAGAACCCACCTCAAGGCCAGCTTCCTCCTACGAGCCCCTAGACGAGTCTCTATGGGCTAGACGGACCGTGAAGGTGGGCGTGTGGAGGGTCATGACTTTCCTAGCCACTGGTCTAGGGACTACGATTGCGTAGACAACTCGTGGACCCCTAGATGGCTCGTGAAGCCCTCCATCTGGGCTCGTGTCAACTGTAAGTCATGGTCAGTTGGGTCTTTTCCTAATTATTTTATCTTGATACTATGTTGTTTTTCCCTTAACTAGAACCCCTATATAAGTGATTTTATCCCAAAAATCAACCCATTCAAGTCATTCTCTCAAATTTGCAAAAGAAGAAGAAGTCTTCCTCTCAAATATTTCTCTCTCTAGAAAGGCTTGAACAAAAAGGGTTCAACTTAGGGTTCCAAGTCAAGTCTCCGATTCCTCCATTGAAGTTAAGCAATTGGAATTGAGGTATGATAGTTTTCATCTATGGAGTTCCCAACTTCTCCAATTTTCAAAGTTAGAATTCCCCAATTGAGTTAGGGTTTTCTTATATCTTATGGGTTCGCTTAATTATCAATTTAATTGATTGTATTATGTTCTCTTATGCATGAATTGAGTAAATATCATTTTATTATGATGATCCCCCATGAACCCATGAAATCCCCATGTTTTTCAAAGTTATGAGCATATAATGTGGGGTTTGGATTATGAAAGAGAAGTTTATGAAATCAAGCATGTTCTCATAAAATCTATGTAAATATTTTAAGAATGCTTTGAGATTAAAGTATCAATGATGTTGCTATTGTTGTGTTGTTGAAAGGATTTCTCATATACATATGTAAGCATGAATTGTGAAAGGTTTTCTCACATGACAAGGGTTCTTAGGGTTGAATGACTTTCTCACCTAAAATGAACCAATGTTAAGGAGCTATTCTAATGATGAGGCAAGAGGCGATTACCCATTCTCTCTAATAGAAAGACAAGAGGCGATTACTCATGTCATATGATGTAAGGACAAGAGGAGATTTCCTTTAAGAGCTAAGATGAATATGAATAAGAACTATTCTGTGGAAGTTAAGCTCAGAACCGAGTGGACAGGTGGCAATTACCCATGTCCCATAAACTATGTGCCAACATAGGAGTGTCTAGATAGACATTAGCTAGTGAATCCACATAAGCTAGAAGTTCATGGTCCTTACTGTGGAAAGTAGGACAACTCTTTTCAATGTGGGAGACACCGGATTCCATGATGATAGCTCTCATGGTCTTATATGTCGGTTATGGCTACTTTCCACAAGCAAGTTATGATGAACTAAGGTTACGTCAAGGAAGTATCTCATGCATGTTTAAGATGATGACTATGTTCATTGACCATGTTTTATGACTCATATTTTCTAACCCTCTTATCTCATGTTTTAGCTTCGTCATTGCATTTCATAAAGGTATCTCTTTTAAGTATGTTTTCAAATGTTTTATCAATGGCTATCATACTTGGTACATATTTTTTACTAATGCATACTCTTGCCTACATTTCCCCAAATGTAGGGTCCGACAGTCAGGGTTCCGAGTTTCGTGGCTAGAGTTCGTTGACGAGATTCCAAGCTTTAGTGAGTCCTCATGCTTCGAGGATCAGATCTTCATTATCTTTAGTTCTTCCTTATTCTCAATTTTGAACATGATGTACATGCTAGGCCCAAATTCATTCTTATGTACTAGATGACTATTGAGACGAAGTTAGAATTTCCGATTTGCTTTATACAATTTGATACCTTAAAATTGTCTTTTAAATATCTTTGTCTATTTCTTATATTATGAATGCTAAGTGGCTTGTATGGGGCCTCTCGGGGTCCTATACGCCATGTTACACCTAGGGGCTACCTTGGGCCATGACAAGGATGGTAGGTGATAATGCTCAAAAGTCCTACTTAAAACCAATTAAAAGGGATATCGGTCGTAGTCAATAAAAAATCCAACGAAGAGTCGTGGTCGAATCGGACAGATAATGTTATATCGTGGAGAATTCCTATCAAGAATTTGGACTTTAAAATTGCTCATTTGCAATAGTAAGAACAAGTTGGTGGATAGTTCCACCAATTTAATATAAAGATTTGGTTATAATTTATCACAATTAAACTAAAGCATTGATAGAATCAAAAGTTAACAAGCAATCTAGGGTTGCGGGGTTTGGAAATCGATGTCACATAAGGGTAATTGTGTTGATCTATAGCGATTTCATGAATAGGCTAAGTCATTTTCATTGACACTAATCATCTTTCGATCTCAAAACATCTATGCATAGAATCTCCTCTCGGTCTCATCTAAATGCCAACCTAAACAGCCCAATACCTTAATCTATTCTCTCTTTCAAGAACATGGAAAATAGATCCGACCCATAACCTCTATTTTCAAGCAAGTTAAAAACATCAAACTTAAATTTCTAGTATCACACTAATTACCCACTTCAATCAAACTCTTTTGAGCATCAATCAGAGATCGCAAGTAGGAATTAAGTTTGCTACCTTAACCTATAAATTACCCCATGCTAATTAGACCCAATTTATGTATGAGCAACAACAAAACAGAGCATAGCACAATACCTACTACATTAAATCAACACCAACTCCATAATTGCACCCCTAGATCTTGGGGTTTTAGCCGCCCATTAGAAAAAGTAAAGAGATTATACCTTCCATGAAAGCAACCACGGTAACATGAAGTTAAGAAATTACAAGTAAACCCACTTTGGATTAAACTTTAATTTGCCAATTTCAAGCACAAAGTTGTAAAACCCCAAAGCTAGAAATTTTTTCTTCAAAGGTAAAGTGTCACGACCCAGGTGTACTCGACCTCGAAGGGGTCTTATACAAGCCCTTAACATATCATAAACATAAGTAATAGAAATGATGCAAAATTAAAACTTTTACAATCGAAGTCTTTTCATAAAATCAAAATATAAGTCTAGACATTGTCTCATTAACCATCTAATACAATCGATAATTCAATAAGAGTCATAGTCCTTTACAACATAGTCTCAAATGAAAATGTAAGAAGAAACTAGACATAAACAACTCTTGTCCTTGAACCATGAGGACTCACCAAAAGCGTGGAGAATAGTCAATCCAAGATTTTGATCAATAAGGAAGCACAACTCAACAACCGAGACCTACACTAATAGAAAAATGTAGAAAATATGGGTTAGTATAAAATTGCACCAAGTATGGAAGCCATGCACTAAAATCCTTAAATCATGCAAAAAGGGACATTTTAGTTGAAACCACGCACTTTATCATATTTTTTCAAAGTCATCATGCACAATAGTGTAAATAAATAGTCAAACCAATTTATAAGCAACCCTAGGCATTACTTGTGCAATGCATAGACAAGATCCCATAAGCCTATCTAATACTAAGTATCACCTTTAGGCCACCATAATAATACATATCATACCTTGACCTCATCCGTAGCAAATATTCATAGAAAAGCAAACATTCATGTTCATTAACTTGTAATAAGGAAAGCGATTCTTAGCAAAAATCCATATCATACATGCATAAATTCACATACCTTCATAGCATAAGGAAACTACACCATAACCCAAGTCTACTTGTGCAATGCATAAGTGAAGTCACAGACCCCCAGTCACACTAGGTAGAACTCCTTGAGAAGTCATAAGCATAGTTCATGTTCTTGTCATATTCATATTCTTGTAATGCAGGGAAAATAGCCCTAACCGACAAAGACCGTGTGAGTTACATGGAATCCGGTGTCATGTCCCACACCAAAAAGAGATGTCCTACTTGCCTAAGGTAGAACTACATGTATTAGCTTTTAGGTGGATCCACTAGCTAAAGACCTATGTGGGCACATAGTTATGGGATAGGGAGATTGCTTCAACAAACCCCAAACCTATTATATTGACGGGGGAGCTTCCATCTCATGAGATTATCATTAGAGAACCTGGCCTTTTTAATTGACGGGAGGGCCTCTACCTCATATTCCATATCCACTCGGTGCTAAGCATTATTTCCCAAAATTATATGTTTAATCTTTGAATTGAACTTACATGCATGAATGAGTATCTTACCCTTCATTCAACACAACTCATAACATAGCTCATAGATTCAAGTAGGTGAGAATGGACTTTAAACCTTAGAACCGTCATTAATATATGAGGAGAATTTTCACATTATATTGATATTGTGTTCATGAGAATAGCCTTTCAATCAACACAACAATATTATCATAGTCATAAATATTACAAGCAATAGTCATGTGTAGGGGTATAGGGAGAAAGATCTTTTCATCAATACCACAATTACCTCATAGTCATAGCATCTTCACTTTCTAAGTGAATCATAAGTTCATACCCAATTCTCATCAACATGTCCAAACCCTCATAATTTTCCCTTCAAGGACAATGAATCACATTCAACCCAAACATCTAGCATTTCTACTTTAGATATGGAGAATATTATGACTCAATAAACTCAATCAACATATACAAAATCCATTCACATAATTCTATAATCAATCAACCCACATCATGAAGTCACAATTTAGTAATAGGGGGAAATCATGGGTTCTTAGGGGATGTTCATCATAAATTGATACGCTCAAATTACACCTCCCTAAAGAAGCATAAGTGATCGTTATCAAGTAAAGAACCCAACTTGTAGGTTGGGGTCGATCCCACGAGGAAAATTGTTTAGACTTAACTTTAACCAACAATTATATTCGTTTAGTCAAATTACTTCCAGAAACAAGTAATTAAAGGGGGGGATTTGTGAAACAAATTGTAAGAATTCAATTAGTAATCAGTAAACAAAACTCAATTTTGGTTGTTATCAAGATGAGAGAATTAACTAGGGTATACGTGTTCTCCACAAGCTCATAACACAGTAATCCTAGTAATAGCAATCCTTTCCTAGTGTACTACATGCAAAGTGATAAGCTAGGTATCTCTAAATCCTTGGTCCGACATATAGAGAATTTCACCCCGCATCTTGGTTTGGCTACGTGTTTCTAATTTACTAACCCTTACCTTTACCTCATATTAGACATCACATCGATGTTTGGCTTAGTTATTACTTCGCACCAATCGACACTAGACTATTAGGTAGTATCACACTAAATCTATGTTGATAATTCTTTTCTTGTTGATTACCTCCTTGGTCCGGCAAGTAGAAACAAGGGGAGTTCTAACGTTGCGCACAGTTAAAAAGACTTTTAAACGAAAGAATTATCAATGCATGCAAAACACTATTCAAGAATTGCTTATTTACTATTCATATTTTGTTAATCGCTCATGGTTCCCACAACCCTAGTTGTGGAGTTTAGTTACCCATAATCATATGAACACAATTCATTGTTTTAGATGAAAGAATTATGAACTTACGTAATTGAGAATAACAAACCCAGAATTTCAAAACCAAAACCTTCAAAACCAACTTAGGAAATCAAGAATTTCTAGGTTTGCAAGTTAATCTCCAAAGCCAAAAACTAGAATAAAATTAATAAAGTCTAACCCCCAAAAATGAGGTTTACATACCCTATTTATAGAAAACAAGTCCTAAATTAAAAGGGAAACAAAATAAGGAAAGTTTGTTCAGGCACACGTCTTCATTCCACGAGACTGTCTCACAGACCGTTAATGGATCTACGGTCCGTGAGTCCCTTCCATCAGCCAAGACTTAGAAAATATTTCAGCTTCCAAAAATCAGCTTCTCTAAAGCAAACAATGGAACACTAGTACGGATCGTAAATTGATCTACGGTTCGTCAATCCCTCTTCGTAGCTCCATACTTAGAATCTTCAAAAATCAGGTACTGGAACCCTCGCAATATCATTCTATAGATCAACAGTACTGTCCTTAGATCAATCTTCGGACCGTCAATGGCCGCCGTGGTTCCACACTTGGTCAGATTTTCCTGATTTGCCTTCCATGCCTTGCCTGCTGATCTACGATCACCATATACAGAGAGTCAATGGACCTACAGTCCGTAGATTCCCTTTTCTGCATTTCTTTTAGCTGTCTCTTTACTTCCGTGCCTAAACATCTGTCCTGCAAAACATGATTAAAACACATAAAAACCAATACAAAAAGGCCCTAGACACACACAACTCTTAAGTGAAATGCATTAAAAATACCATAAACTCACGGTATATCAACACCCTCAACTTAAATTCATTGTTTGTCCTCAAGCGACGCACTAAGACTCTAAACGACACTTGTATAGAATAAAGCAATTCAAGCACTAGCAATCACATGGCTCTCTACTTCGACTCTCTTTTTGGGTGCAAATCTTTTCTCTCAGACTCAACAAGCTAACTTGTGCGGATCAAAATATGACAAAGATAGACCAACCAACACACATCATACACTGTTTTACTATCACCAAGGTACCAACTTTCCGACAATGTAACTAGTGCCCTTACTCCAAACAAAATCCCTTTTTTTCACACAATGAATATGAATTTGAGTACAAGGATTCATTTCACACTCACACTCAGAAGTAACTTCAAGTACAATTAGTGCTTAATACCATAGGCTTGCCCTTATTTTCACTGCTTAGACTCTCCAAACTAGATTCTAGGATCACTATAGGACTTTCCTGGCTTGTAACGTAGGCTCAGGGTCAGGTGTGGTACATTTGGGTACTTCTTAGTGACTTTCTGCCCTCCTTGACATTACACTAGGCTTTTAACCTCTTTTTGCTCTATTTTTGACATCATACCGTTTTACCTTCTTTCCGTTGATTTTCTTCAACCATGGATGTGACTTTAGACTTTGTAGCTCTTTATTTTTCACTTTCATCTTTTTCTTGCATTTTATTCTTCTCTTTAGCTTTCAACAAGTCACATCCTTTCCTCTCTTTTCTTTTTCTCTTTTTAAACATCAAACTCTTTTCATACCCATTTTTCTTTCGGTTTCCTCTTTCATAGCCACCCTCAAGTTATGGATTTTCCATTGGTTGAGGTGCACAATACCCGATGTCAGATCAGGGCCAAGATTGAAGTTACCTTTTACATTAGCCACCCTCAACTTAGGATTTTGGCCTAAGTCAAGGTGCACATGTCCAAGGAGGGACCGGGGACAATATAGTAGATCATGGGAAGGTGAGTTAGGGGTTTAGAAAGAAATGGTCTAATTTAGGATAAAATCATTTGGATCAAAGGGAACATTTATTTCATTTGGTTGGATTCTTCTTTTGGGCAATTTGTGGACTTATCAGGACAAGGGCCTATGATCACTTCCTAGCCTCTAGAGTAAATTGTCTTAGCAGGACTAACCGGGCAAGTTCTAGATTGGCACAAAACTGTTTGAACACTCAATTATTCTCACACACTCTTGGCGCATAGTTTCATTATCAGATTATGAGATTACCCAGTTCAAGTTTTAGCTTAAGTCATGCCATCAAGTTGATTCATTATCATGTCATACTCAGTGCCAACACATTTAACTTATCTTAGCCTACAAATTCTAGCACACATCATAAAATTTGGACGTGTATCATTTTTCATAAGCCATCATGCTTCTGCACATACGATTCTAACACATGCTGGTTCAACAGAAATTAATTAGTCTCTTGGGGGAAAAGAGCACAGGCAAGAAAACCCCAAGAGAGGATTATGATTTGGGTTACTCA
The DNA here is from genome assembly GCF_900185275.1 of Solanum verrucosum. Taxonomy (NCBI): domain Eukaryota; kingdom Viridiplantae; phylum Streptophyta; class Magnoliopsida; order Solanales; family Solanaceae; genus Solanum; species Solanum verrucosum. Next base: position 736,747 of record NW_026020084.1, on the reverse strand, counting down.
GACTTCACCCTATCACTCACAATCCATTTACCACAACCCCAACAAAAAAATTGGTGTACTTGTCCCCAATGCACACAAAAAAAATAGTAAAAAGTAATGGATTTGGGTGAAGCAAACCTGTGGCGCTTAGCGCCAAAGAACCATCAATAAACGGGTAGGTCCGATTTCCCGTAGCCCGCTAAATCAACACTCAGGTCCCCTTTAGTAGTGCCCGCATAAACACAGACAACACCATCAATAGTGCTATCTGCCACTCTAACTGCACCATCAGTGATGCTCACATCAATCCTCACGGGCACAGAACTCGATGCCCCAACATCAGCCTCAAGCGCCCTTTTCTGGCGCAACTCCTCATCTAATATCGATGCTCTCCTATCCTACTCCTCCTCCTTACGCTCCCTTTTTCTATTTCAAGCATCATCAAAGGTCTCAGAAGGGTTACTAGAACGGTGCCTCTTACCACGAGTACGGGTGGGATTAGGCTGTGTCTCTGCGTCCACCCTGAATAAGGCATCAAGAACTGTATCCTCAGACAATACCATTGGTGCATGCTCTGGCTCATTCACATGAATCTCAAGAATGGCATCCACATCAGCTCGGAGACTAGCCAACTCCGCCTGGATGGAGAAAAGATTGGTGTCAGGGGCTAGTCGGGCCAGAACCCTCAACTCAAACGCATCCAGGCTTTTATGAACTGCCTGGATCTACTGCTCTGTCTGCTTTGTGACCATTTTCTCAATTCTGGCCTTAGACTCTGCTATCGACTTTTGCATCCAAGGCTGGATGTGGTGCATCAGTGTGGCCATCTGAGCCTTTAATTTATGTACTCTGGCCATCGGGAAAATGACAACTCCTGATGGTGGTGTGGACCTGGATGAGCTAGGAGCCCTACTAGCTGCCTGAGAAGAGGAGGCCGGGACAATATTGGTGTGGCCTGGTATAATGGGATCACCGCCCTGTGCCTGCTCCACCGTGTCTGCAAGATCTGTGCCCAAGGGAGGTACCTCAACCTGGGGCTCTCGGTGTGGTGGTGCAACATTTGCCTCATCTAGAATGAGGCATATATCCAAAGTCCAGTAGGGTGGATCAACCTATCACAATGCCAGATCGACACTCCAAAATCCCTACACAACTGAAATATCAAACATGGAAAGGGATAAGTAGTGGAGGTCTTGAATTCCCTCTCATGAATCTTTGTCAGCAAGATGCGGGCAAAGTCAATCTCCAATCCTGTTACTAATGCGGCAACCATGACGGCTCTGTCCCATGTGCTCTGATTACCAAGTTTTTCACGACCCAGGGATACCTCCTAGATGTAACATGGCGTACTCGACCCCGAAGGGGTCTTATACAAGCCCTTAGCATATCATAAACATAAGTAATAGAAATGATGTGGAATTAAAACTTTTACAATCGAAGTCTTTTCATAAAATCAAAATAAAAGTCTAGACATTGTCTCATTAACCATCTAATACAATCGAGAGTTCAATAAGGGTCACAACTCTTTACAACATAGTCTCAAACGAAAAAGTAAGAAGAAACTAGACATGAACAACTCTTGTCCTCGAACCATGAGGACTCACCGAAAGCATGGAGAATAGTCAATCAAAGCTTTTGATCAAGAAAGAAGCACAACTCAACAACCGAGACCTACACTTATAGAAAAATGTAGAAAATATGGGTTAGTACAAAATTGCACTTAGTATGGAAGCCATGTACTAAAATCCTTAAATCATGCAAAAAAAGGACATTTTAGTTGAAACCATGCACTTTATAATTTTTTTTCAAAGTCATCATTCACAATAGTGTAAATAAATAGTCAAACCAATTTATAAGCAACCCTAGGCTTTACTTGTGCAATCCATAGACAAGATCCCATAATCCTATCTAATACTAAGTATCACCTTTAGGCCACCATATTCATACATACCATACCTTGACCTCATCCATAGCAAATACTCATAGACAAGGAAACATTCATGTTCATTAACTTCTAACAAGGAAAGCCACTCTTAGCAACAATCCATATCATACGTGCATAAATTCACATACCTTCATAGCATAAGAAAACTACACCATAACCCCTTTCCAAAGTCTACTTGTGCAATGCATAAGTGAAGTCCCATACCCCCACTCACACTAAGTAGAACTCCTTGAGAAGTCACAAGCATAGTTCATGTTCTTGTCATATTCATACTCTCTTCATGTAGGGAAAATAGCCTTAACCGACATAGACCATGTGAGATACATGGAATCCGGTGTCATGTCCCACACTAAAAAGAGATGTCCTACTTGCATAAGGTAGAACTACATGTATTAGATTTTAGGTGGATCCACTAGCTAAAGACCTATGTGGGCATATAGTTATGGGATGGGGAGATTGCTTCTAGAAACCCCAAACCTATTGTATTGACGGGGAAGCTTCCATCTCATGAGATTTTCTTTAGAGAACCTAGCCTTTTTAATTGACGGGAGGGACTCTACCTCATATTCCATATCTACTCGGTGCTAAGCATTATTTCCCAAAATTATATGTTTAATCTTTGAATTGAATTTACATGCATGAAGGAGTATGTTACCCTTCATTCAATACAACTCATAACATAGCTCATAGATTCAAGTAGGTGAGATTGGACTTTCAACCTTAGAACCATCATTAATATGTGAGGAGAAATTTCACATTATATTGATATTGTGTTCATGAGAATAGTCTTTCAATCAACACAACAATATTGGCATGGTCATAGACATTACATGCAATAGTCATGTGTAATGGTATAGGGAGAATGATGTTTTCATCAATACAACAATTACCTCATAGTCATAGCATCTTCACTTTCTAAGTGAATCATAAGTTCATACCCAATTCTCATCAACATGTACAACCCCTCATAATTTTTCTCTTCAAGGACCATGAATCACATTCAACCCAAACATCTAGAATTTCTACTTTAGATATGGAGAATATTATGACTCAGTAAAATCAATCAACATATACATAATCCATTCACATAATTCTATAATCAATCAACCCACATCATGAAGTCACAATTTAGTAAAAGGGGAAATCATGGGTTCTTGGGGGATGTTCATCATAAAACAACATTAAATCATCAATTCAATCATAATACTTCAGAATTAAACCATTGAAAACGTTTTAGAAAGAAACCCACGACTTAGATTGAAACTTTAGGTTTTTGGGGAAATTGAAAGCTAATTTTGAAGGGACTCTATGGGTGAAAGCTACCCATAGATGAAAAGCTACCATACCTTGATTAAGAATCTTCAAAGAATTTGAGGAAGATACCTTAAATTTGACAAACCCTAGCTCCTAGTCTACTCTTCTTCTTCTTTGGGTTTTAGAGAGAGAAATATTGTGAGGAAGATGATTTGATTTGGGTGTTTGTGAAAAATGACTTAGTTTAGGGAATTTTGACTTAAAAACAACTTATATAGTACTCCTAGAAATAACCAAATTGCCCTCACTTTGATTGGACTTAAAAAGAAAAAGACCTAATTGACCTTCATTAAGTGACCACGCTCAGGTGTCACGATCCACCTTCACGAGCCATGGCGAGGACCACAATATGTGGTCCCACTCGTGAAGTTTGGGGCAGTAGCTAGGCATTTGGTGCCACAAGCTCACAAGCCCAAAGCATTCCCTCGAGGGGCTCCGTGAGCCGTGGTTAAGACCACGAGCCGTGGTCCCTCTCGTGGTCCTTGAGGCAGTAGCTATGCTACTTGGGGCTCCTATCTCAAATGCCCATGGCATCTTCACGATGGGCTCCACGAGCCGTGGTCAAGACCACTGGCCGTGGTCCCTCTCGTGGACCTTGAGGCAGTGGCTAGGCCACTTGGGGGATTCTCCTCCTTGGCCAAGGCAACTCCACGAGGCCTCTCATGAGCCGTGGTAAATACCAATGGCCGTGGTAGTTGAGGCAGTGTACCCAAGTTTGGGGCAGCCTTGGCCTTTGGCTTTGTTTTGGTCCCTTTTCCTTGGCACTTGCCCCTTTTCCTTGACCCTTGTAACCCTAATTTCAACTCTAGATGGTCCACTAATCTAAGGGGAGTCATTTTTACAATTTTTAATCTTTACATTTAGGGTCTAGTTTAACCTACTATTTTCCGGGGCATTACATAAAGTGTTCTCTCTCTAAACTCTCATACACTCTGATACGATATTCTTTTCTTATGTCATTTCATTTGTAATTTCTCTGTACTTTTGGATATTTAGAATTTCCCAAAATTAGGCCCAAAATCCAATACGCGACTTAATTGGTGCCATTAGTCGGGTTCTCCAAGCTCGTTTGGTTATCGCCTCTTGCTCCTCAGCTCACCTTTTAATGCTCAAGGCTTTAGGTATTTGAACCTCAGTTGAAAAACTCGATTGAGTCAACTTTTTAGGTTTGGTGAATCGCTGAGTACCACCTTAGTTCATCTTTCGAGCATTCCATCTTTACATAGTCATTTTGGGTGATGTTCATTAGGGCCTCCTTTCTCATTGTGTGCATCGCCTTCTCTACTGCAGTTTGTCGACATGATTTGATAGAATAAAGTGTCATGTACTGTAATTTTGTGGTGAGGTCGTGCTCAATTAATGATCCACTCTTCTTGTTAAGCGATAAAAAATGTATAGTTTACACTTCTTTTTGCATTTTTTGTTGTTCTTTCAAACATCAATCCTTTCCTTCACCATTTGACTTCATAGCTACAAATCACAAACAATTTTTCAAAATAGGACAAAATTAGGCATTGAGGATACTAATTACTGAGCTAAATAGACCTTAAATGAGTGCAAATCTACCACTCATCAACACCCTAACTTAAAATTTTGCTTGTCCTCAACTAAATCAAGAACAAAATAAGCTCAATATGGGTGTCTACATGAGAACTCAATGAGAGCTAACATGTAAGTACCATAACAAGACTTCTCTCAACAACATGATACCCTCAATCATGATCAAAAGGCTTCAAGTGATGACTAGTTGGTCTTAACACAAGCTCAAGCTCACTTTAGCTTCTTGTCTAATTCAAGAGCATGTTTGAACAAATGCATTCAAAATCCCTCACATCAAGAACGATTACATGCTCTCATAAAGAAAATCAACAAAGGCGTAAAGAATCAGTGCAACTCTCATTCTCTCAAAAGAGAAACACATTCAAGCTTTGTCCCATAGGTTTGCCCATATTTTCCAATCATCACATAACCTAGTGCATGCAAGATCTCAAGGGTCTTTTAGGCTTGTAATGGGGCTGGGGGTTAAGGCATGGTCAATTTGGATTGGTTACTTTACCTTTTCAAAGCATTGTTGTAATTATCATCACCTCTTATCAAGTTCTATTCCTTATTTTTCATTTGAGAACTCAAATGACTTGTCACTCAATTTATTTAGAATCCCCTTTATTTCATCTACTTCTCTTTTTCATTTTCATTTTTTTAAAAGCATTTCCCTGACAATGATTTTTTATGAGGGGTTCCTTCGTTTTGTAACAGGTTTCAAAGTTGAGTCTCATTTCATCTTTTTTTGGCTTTCACTCGACTTTCATTCCTTCCATTCCACACCCTAACTTAGAGGTTTGGACTAAGTTGGCTATTCAAACATAACAATGCTTAAAAAGGGATTTTTGGTGAGAAGGTAGGGACAATATGGTTCAAGAGCCTTTTTTTTTGTTTTTGTCAACAAATAGGTTAGGCTCAAATGGTGCCAAAATGAATGCACACCCTCACAAGGTAGTCACAAAGGATTTTGGACAATTGGGTTCCCTCTTTGAATTGTTGCCCAAAATCATATCTCACATTCACCAAGATTCAAATAATTGGACTAACAAGGCAAATTCTCCAACTCCGCATACATACTTTCAAGTAAGACCTCACCACACATGGCACTTTAAAATACACTCATTTAGCACATTACAAAAATGTCAAACTGTAAGTGAGATATTCATTGCAAGGCTCACATCAAAACACAACTAGTTAACAAAATATTCAAAGAGATCGCTCAAAAGTGCAACCACATCGATTTCATTCTTGCAACACCAACATTATACACCGCGCTCATCATGAGTACTATTCAAGACATCGATATTGAACACAATCGGTCCTCAAATTGTTAGCAACGAAAACTCAAAGTATTTCACCATTTTAAACTCATGGGGGATTGAAAAATCAATAGAGAACGAAATAGAAACTAGAGAGACACTTTAACAAAAAGAGCACTTTAATATAAACAAAAGGAAAGTACTACAATTATTCAAAACTCAAAATAACAAAATACAATTAAAAAGGGGAATATTGGCTCAAAGACCCTCATCCAACAAAAAAACTAAAGTAGTGTCCTCAATGCAATGGAAACAAAAGTATGGGAGGCTGAGATAAAAGGGTCCCCTTGATAGGCTATGCCTGTGGAGCACTCTCGTTAGGAGTCTCAGGTGGGGAAGCCTCAAGAGGGTTATCGAGGCCTAACAATAGGATCACTGGAGATGGAAGGGAAGACTGAACTGGAGTATTAATGTTCATCTCAGTAGTCGGAGGGATGGTGGAGTCTGAAGTAACTCCACTAGTGCCAATAGCTGAAGTCTCCTGAAGGGATCACTCAAGGATCGCTTGAAGAATTACCTTCTTGGTCATCTGTATCTCAGTCAAGGTCTGCATAACACTATGCTCCTTGCTCCTCAAATCCTCTTTACCTATCTCCTCAGCCAACTCATCCTCAGCCCTTTCACTATCATCATAAAAAAAATAAACACTCGCAGCTATATCAGGCTACTCACTGGGAAGAATTACAATACTAGGCAACACATGCATAGAGGAAGGTGCATTTGGTAGGGGAGCATCACCCAAAAAGAATGGAGATGTCCATAGACTGCAACTGGACCACCTTCACTTGCAAGGTAGCAAACTGATCCCTCAAGGTGTCTAGTGTACCAGAGCTACCCTCAACCTTCTCTTGGGACTATAATCTCATTGTGAGGTCATCCAACCTATGAATCTCAACCAATCCCTCACACTTGACCACTCTCTCTCTATCAACGGAGTTAAAGCCTTTTTCAATAGATCGACAAATGATCTTGGGCATGTCCATCTCAACCCGAGTGGCTCTAACACTTGTCGACCGAGCAAAGATGCCCGTCTGGTAAATCAAGGTGTGGGTCAAGGGGGATGGGCAATAGTAGAGTGGGAAGGTCTCAAAGCAATAACAAAGTTAGTAGATACAAATACAGTAGAGGTAGTAGTAGAGGAAACTACATCAGAAGGTGCATAAATACCTGCCTGCTCCACATAAGGAGCAGATGTTCTAGCCTCAACTTCTAGTATGGTGGGATCAACCACGAGTGTTGAGTCTGGTGATGATGGCTTCCTCTAAGCCATATCATCCCACAAACACTCAGCCTCAATCCTTCAAATGTCACTGGAAGAGGCGGATATGATCCTCACATATTTCTTCCCTCGACAGGGAACTCCCGCTCTCTCACATAACTGCATAATAAGTACCGGGAGAGGGAGAGAGGTATGCTTTTGTCTGGACTGTAAAAACATCTCTTCCATAATGATGTCACCTATATTGATTTTTTCCTTTTCAATGATAGTGCCCACTAGCACTGCCTTTGGATGTCGGGGTACATATTCATTTTAGGTTGGCAAGATATTGCAGCTAATAAATTTGAACCAGTAGCGTGCCATAATTTTTTAGGTCTTTCTTCCCTATCTTCACCCCTTCAACACTCCAAGAGGGAGAAGACACATCAGATATCAGAGGGGCCTGTCACCTATTTAATGTATCAAGATAATTCATCCGGGTCTTGTAATTATCAACATGATTAGATGGGGGTGCATAGTACTGTGTTAATTTCATTCGCATGACACTAAACCATTTTAGCTCTTTCTTCCACTTCATTTATAGTCTTCCAAACAGTTCCTTTTCTGTTCTTTGGCATTCTTTGGCAACGCCTTAGCATAGGCATCATAGAATTCTCGCATCCACTTTGGACATAAGGTCATTTTGCTTTAGTGAATTGCTCCAACTTGTGAATTTTATCACTACCCATATGGCTGGGTAGTCACTTATGACTCCATCAGTTGAGATCCTCCAACATAGTTTGCTCTCCTCCAACCTTGATATTATTTAAATCCCTTGGAGCTATTATCGGGAGATCATGGGAAGCAGAATTAGGATCTTATGGAGGCAATACTAACTTGGAGGGCACGTTTACCTACTTAGTGGCAATATGCTTCCCTACTTTTTACCCCTGCTAGTAAGGGTCTGAGGATTGGTTTATTGGGCCCAAGGGGCCTTAGAAGTCTCATTAATGGATAGGCCCTTTTGTTTATTTGGTGGAGGAGAGGAGGAGGAGGGGACTCCCTGTCCGACTTAGTATCAGATGTAACCACTTGCTTTCTATTTGTTCATGCCATTTTCTGCAAAGCACACATTCAAACATAGGATTTGTGGAGGTTAGTTGAAATCAAATGCACATTGAACAAACTTAAAAAAACATTCCTAAGGCTCACCTAATGGGAAGGCGGATTGCCAAACAAGATTGGTGAGCTTTGGTGAGCTCACTGAATTAGACAGTAACAAATATTTCAAGATTTAGGAACAAAAAGCGGAGTCAATTCCAACACGGTGATTCACCGAGTTGGTTTCAGTTGGGCTAAGACAAATTCACAAAAACTGACGTTGCAAATTGAAAAGACATAGGCATGAAGGGTGATATCAACTCCTACTAAAGAATTCACCAAATGAGTTCTGGTGAATGGGACAGTACCCAAGGTCATGTATACGCTAAAGAAAGTGAAATAGGATTACTCGGTGATTCACCTAACCTCCTTGGTGAGCTAAGACAAGACTGTCGAACGGGAAGTGTTCCTCCTACTGCCTAATGTTATAGCTAACCTAACATATACAACAAATACGACTTTCCCCCATAAATTCAATCCACCTATATGCTTATCTAACCATGGGTACTCACAATTCCCCAATATATTGCTTAGTATTATACTAATTAATGATTTTCCCTTAAGAAAGTAGTCACCATGCCTATATTGGGCAAAATCATGCAATTAGGTCACCACTAGGCTAATTAGGCTTCACCCACATCAAATTGGACTCAGACCTAGCATATTTATCAACTCAATTTCAAATTTTAACAAACACAAAAAATATTGCATTTTACAGGCACACACATTTAAATATCTCATGGGCACAGTTCAAATCACACAAGACGATGCTACCCATTGGTGAGTGGTAGATTTGCACTCATTTAAGGTCAATTTAACTCTATAGTTAGTGTCATCAATGCCTAACTTTGTCTTTTTCTAATCAAATATTGATGATTTGCAGCTATGAAGGAAATTGGACAAGGCAAGGACTGATGTTTGAAAGAATGGCCAAAAACACAGAAAGAGGTGCAAAGTGAACATTGTGGATCACCTAACATGAAGAACGAATTGTCATTTAGTTTGACTTCACCTAAATTGGTAGTGTATTAAGTGAACCCTCAAGGTAAGTTGGCGAGGTGATACAAAAAGGGTGATCTGTCGAAAGATATAAGACAAACCGAGTAGATATCACCAAATCTGACAGTGTTGGTAGATAAGATGACAACTAAAAAGGCGATACAAGGTGAAGTTCAATGATTCTCCAAATTTACAAAAGAGAACTCTAATGTGATCGGGTAGTGAAACTCAAACACCTGAAGCTTGGAGCCTGGAAAAGGTGAACCAAAGAAAGAAGGGTGATTCACAGGATGCGGTAGGCGAACAGAGCTGCAGTCACCGAAACTAACATGGGACTATTTTTTGGGCAAAATTTTGAGAAACTATAAATATCCTAGAGGAGAGAGAAAGAATGTGTGGAAAAATTGAGAGAAACATTCTAACTTTTCTAGAGAGAGAAATATTTTTCATTGAGTAAAAACACCTTTGATTGTTAAATCTTTGAATTGTAAACTTGAATTTAGGAAATTGAAGTGGGATTTGAAGTGGGTCTTCTAATAAACACTCAATTACATGCTACCCATGGCTAATTTCATGCAAGGTACAATTTATTTACATGTAATGTTTGTCTAAAACCCCAAACTCTTGGGGTGTGATTATGGGGTTGGGTGTTGTTTTAATTTTGTGGGTTTGTTGAATTTCTCTTTTTATGGCTGTTAGTTACAAATTTGGCTGATTGTTGGGTGATTAACTCGTGAATTGATATGACCAACTTAATTCTAGCTCCTATGTCTTGTTGATTCTCGAAAGAGATTAATTGGAGTGGGTAATTAGTTCAATACTAGCAATTTAGGTTTGATATCTATGGCTTGCTTAAAAGAAAGGTTATGGGTCAGATGTATTTGCCCTATTCTTGAAAGAGAGGATAGAGTAAGGTATTAGGTTGTTTAGAAATGGGTTATAGATGAGACCGGAAGGAGATTCTATGCACGGATGCATTGAGATCAAAAGAAGATTAGCATCATTGACGATGACCTAGCCTTATTGTGATTATTTAGCTGCATTGAGCAATTCTACTATACCCCAAGTAAAATCAACAACTAATTCCCACACCCCAAGAGTCCTTTAGTTTTGTGAATCATCAACTACAGTAAAACCTCACAAATTAATATGGGTGGGACTATGAAATATTATTATTTTGTATAGGTATTATTTAATCGATAAATTAATATTTATTAATTTAAAAAGTATTTTGACACCACAAAATTCATTCGAGGAAAAATCTCAGAGAATTTGAATGAATCTACTTGTGAAAACGTCATTCATGAACTTGAGGTCATGATTAATGATCTCGGTTACCATAATAAAATGGACGTTAATAACATGTTGGATGGTTAAAAAAGATACATATTGAAAATCATACACCGCTTTTGGAACGAGTTATCTATAAGGAAACACTTATCACATTTAGAACTCTTCACAATTTTATGTTGCAATTTGAAAAGACAACACAAAAACTTTTAGATGCAATAAGAAAACGTAGAGATAAGCTTCAACTAGATTTAAATTCTAACAAAAAACATAACACAATAGAATCATATTTCACTAAATTATCTTAGATATATTTGTACTTTTAAAGAATTATTAATTTATAATGTAAATCACATAAAAATGTACCGCATCATGGAGTAATGGACTCCAAGATAAAACATAACCTTAAAACAAGTTATTGTGAACATGCATGCATATGGAAATTTGAGATGGACTAAAATGCATGAATTCCAAAGAATGAATCATGAGGAACTTAATACCTCAAAGTTGAATAGGAACAGAGGGAAAAAGATGACGATACTTGGACATCATATCCGCTTCGGCCTCCCAAGTAGCCCCCTCTACTAATTGATTCCTCCAAAGTAGTTTTACAGATACAACTTCTTTATTTCTTAACTTCCGAACTTGATGTTTACAAATTTCCACCAAAACCTCTTCATAAGAGAGACTTTCTTTCACTCCCAAGCTTTCCAATGACACTGTAGATGTCGGATCTTCAACACATTTTTTCAACAAAGAGACATGGAATACTGAAGTACCGATGCTAAATCAGTAGGTAACTCTAATTCATACACCACACTATAAATACGCCTCATAATGTGATATGGACCCATATAACGGGGACTAAGCTTTCCTTTCTTTTTGAACCTCATCACACCCTTCATTGGTGAGATTTTCGAATAAACCCAATCATCAACATCAAATTTGAGTTCTCTTTTTATAACATCGGCATAAGACTTTTGAAAACTTAGAGACATTTTTAACGTTCCTCTAATAAGTCGAACCTATTACATAGCCTCAAGCACTAACTCAGGTCCTATCAAAGCAACCTCACTAATTTCAAACCAACCGATAGGAGACTTACATCTCCTACCATAGAGAGCTACATATGGATTCATTTGGATATATGAGTGATAAATATTATTATACGCGAACTCGATCAAAGGAAAATGATTGTCGCAATCACCCTTAAAGTAAATCACACAAGCTCTAAACATATTTTCCAAAGTTTGAATAGTGCACTCGATTTTTCCATCGATCTGAGGATGAAATGTCGTACTTAGCTTCACTTGAGTATTAGGACCTTTTTTGAAATGACTTCAAAAACTGAAATGTAATATAAGTTCCACGATCTGATACAATGAATAAGGGAACTGATGAGTCGGGGATTTTGACTCATTTATGGCTTATTAATCAAGGATTTAGTATCATCAATGCCTATTTTATGTTCATAATTGATGTTAAAATGTTGATATGCAACAATGAAGGATCAAGAGTAAGGCAAGGACATTATGATGCAAAAAGGAGCGAAAAAGCTAAAAAAGTTGAAAGAAAGCAAAGGTGGAACTCACCAAAACCACTCGGCAAGTCGCCGAGTAGACCCTCAGCTCACCTAATGTTTCAGCATAACAACCCATGGACGAAACCATTTTGGCGAGAAAAAAAGCAATTTGGTTACACGCCGAAGGGATCGGTGATGCCGATCTGGCTTGCCAAAAGTTCCAAAATAACTTGATGAAAGAGCCAAACAAAAGGGTGAAGAGAGGAGCAATTCGGTCCACCAAATTGGTCGGCGAGCCCAACTTACTTCCCTGAGTTGAATCCGTGCTGAAATTTTGAGAACGTATAAATGCAATTTTTAAAAGAAGAAAAATAGTTCCCATTTTGTTTACCTCTAGGTTTTTGAGTTTTTGCATTCCAGAACATTGCCTTTACATTTTGAGAAGAGATTTAGAGATTGTGCGATTTTTAGCTTAAATTTCAGCATTTAGGAATTGCAGATTGGTAGCAAATAAGATTGAAAACTTTGTTGGTAATGATTTCCTATTTTTCACTATGTTTGGCTAAAACCACTTTCCTTGGGGGTGTGATTATGTAGTTGAATGCATTAATTAGCTAATGGGTGTTGTTAGTTACTGATTTTATTGTTGTTTTGAAGTGGGTTCAAATAATTGTTCATGTTTTAATTGAGAAATTGTAGTTGCAAATGCAATTCTAGCTTAGTTCTCTATGCTTGCTTGAGAAAGAGGTAATAGAGTAGGATCATTGATTGATAATTGTATTGATTACATCTTTAAGAACATAGCTTGAGAAAGTGGGTTTGATTATGTCTTTAGAAATCCAGCTTGAAAGAGTGGATTAATTAAAGAATTGTGTTGTTTGTTTGTGTTTTGCTCGTTGAGGTTTGAAAGAGCTCACTTGAAACGTAATAGTTGATTGAGAAATGGATATTGCACTCAAACCCTAGCCGACCCCACTAAGATTCAACACCTTTGAGTAACTAGTAATCACCCATTATGCGAAATTATCATTCAACTTATCACACTCCAAAGGTCCAATCTCTATTTTTTTTAATACCCGTGTTAGTTGTCCTAAATTAATTACCCAAATTCTCCCATTTGATATTAATGATTGAAACTTTGTGATTTTTTTTAATGTTGCAAATGTGTCACCTTGACAAACAATTAGTACACATTTTTACTTCTTAATCGAATTCTTGATTGTATCACACACTACGGGATCGACCCCAACTCTTAGTTGGATTTATACTTGTTAGCGGCCGCCTACACTTATAATTGGATGAAGTGTACTTGAGAGTTATCAAAAATGGCGCCGCTGCCGGGGAATGGTGTTTAGAATTAATTTATTGAAGTATAGTCGTGAACTAATTTTATTGTAGTTGAATTATCTTATTTGTGTTCTTTTTGGCTACTTAAAATAGGTGAAGAGATGAATGTAAATGGGAGCAGTGCCAGTCAACATAGGAACAACGATGACATCAGGAATTTGCATGATGTCAATGAGGATTAGTTGGGATGTGCGGGTGCTATTCGATTGCCTCCAACTATGGGCAATGTAGTGTTTCATGTGACCTGCACAATGTTGCAGCTATTGTAAATGAAGGGTCTCTTTGGAGGACTCGCTCATGGGGACCCACATGACCATAACTAAAACTTTGTGGATGTGTGTGGGCCATTTCTTTCAAGAACATCACTCAAGAGTCAGTCTGACTCCGTTTGTTTCCTTTTACTCTAATGGGGGAAGCAACGAAATGGTTGACCGAACTACCAAGCTTCTTGGGAGGAGCTCACCGATGCAATTTACGAAAGGTTTTTCCCTTTTTCGAAGCTGGTTAAATTGAGGGATAATATTCAAAACTTCAAGCGAGTTGATGGCGAACCTATCCATGAGACATGATTAAGGTTCCAAAAGTTGTTACTCCAATGTCCAACTCAAGGTCTATCGGACAATGTGTTATTGCAATATTTTTATCGGAACCTTGACACAGTCAATAAAGGTGTTGCAGACCAGCTTATCTGAGGTGGAATCATGAGACAACCGTTTGACATAGCATCATCCTCCTTGATAAGATGACAAAAATTAATCGTGCTTGGTAAACAAGAGAATATCAGGTGTCTCATTTGAATTTTGGGCTGACAAAGGAACAAATGGAAAAGAACCAAGAGTGAGATGAATACATGGCCAAAATGATGATCCAAATGGACCTATTAACGAAACATGTCATGGGAAATGGTTGCAAGGTTGTGAATGCGGTCGGTATTAAAAGTGGTGTAAATCCTGATGAACCACACTTTGAGGCTATGTATAATGAAGAAGTGCATTTCTTGACAAATCAATCTAGGGGTTCCCGTCCGAGCTATCCAAGGTTGGGTGAAAACCAAGGTTGGAATAGAGATCGAGATTAGGTTTGGAGAGATCGAGATCGTGAATGGGTGACCATGGCATGAACTAGAGAGATAGATATCGGGATAAAGATCGCTATGTGCCTTCTCAAGAATGTCAAAAGTCAAAAGAACCAAGGGGTGATCCTGAGAATTTTTGGACCTAGGATATGCTTGCTCATATTCTAAACAAAGTGGAAGGATCGGAAAAGGTGTTAAAGGAAATGAAAGATGACGTCTCTTATCTTAACCAAATGGTCACATCACACTCGGTATCCATTAAGTAGTTGGAAACACAGATCGATCAAATCTCGGCTCATTTAAATCCAAGGCCAAATGGGGGGCTCTAAAGTGATACTTTGGTGAACCCAAAAAATGAGATATGATCCCATGGCCACTTCGTGCCACGATGTTCAATAAGGTGCTTCTTTGGAGGCAACCCAAGTCTTACTTTTTGTCATTTGAATAACGTTTGTTGGATGTGCAGGTTGAAAATTCAAAGTTTGGGAGAAATTGGCTAATGGGCGAGCTTGGAACCCACTCGGCGGATCGCCGAGTAGTTCGGCGAGCCTGATGTTGATCTCCTTTTGAACCAATCAAATGGTTGAAGTTCTGGTAATTTTGGCAGAAAAAATCTATTTGGCGCATTGCCTAGTGGATCAGCGGCATTAATGAGGCTCGCCGACTGAGGACCGAACTAAAGGGTCAAAGGCTTTCAACTATTTTCAATTCAAAACCTCTCCTTATTTTGAACTTTTTGACTCTTGCACTCTCTCAACTTCATTTTAGATCTTAGCTTTTACTAAATTTTTGTGTGGGTATCGGTGTGTGATTGGAATTCATTACATTACTTGTCTTTTCTTTTGCCCTCATCATTTCCTTGTCTACTTTTGCGGTTCGTGTCCCGAACTAGCCTTTATTTATGTCATATTCTGAGCATGCTTATGTGTAGTTGTTGAATCTATTGTGTGTCTTTGTGTGTTTAATCGATTGTTGAATATTGGTTGGTAATCAAGCATGTTCGATATTCTGTTCGGGCTAATTGAGTTTAAGTTTTGTGTTTAAATTGTTTAAATTATGGGTTTGCATGTTTGGCTTGGTGTAGGTGAAGGTTAAGTAACCCAAATCATACCAAACACCTCCAATTTGCCAATGATGGATCGGGTAACGTCGTTCTTAAGGGCAAAGGCATTGTTTATTCGAATCTAGCTAAATTGAGGGAAGTCTGAGTACGTCAGGGTTGGTAATGGTATGGGCTAGACTTGAATTCTATAGAATGGGGCTTAAATTTGGTTATAGTAGGTTGAGCATTCAAAATTAGGGGTTGGAGTTAAAAAATATGGCATGATGGGCCATTTGATGAACTTACTCGAGCTCACCGAATGACTCGACGGTTTGCCGACTGACTCCTCTCATCACTTTTTTTCCCTGAAATATTATTGTTTTGTTCTGTAAGTTTTGGTGATACGCATGTGCTCACTGAGTCGACTCAGCGACTAACCGAATGACTTTGATCTCATCTTTTTGAAGCCATGTTTTTGGAAATTATTTTGTGATATTTGGCCAACTACTTTTGCTTCACCGATCAAGTTCGGTGACCCACCGAATGACTTTTTACCTCGTTGTTTTGTACTATATTTTAAATATTTGATTCTATGATATTCGACGAGATTTCTAAGGCACACCGAATGAACTAGGCGCCTCGCCGAATTGATAGGCGAGTTTTCCTGCATTTTTGAAACTTGATATTTAACTAACCCTCTGCAACTGCATTCATTTTTTTTTGCTTGTTTTGACGGATATGGCTAGACTAAAAGTCACAGCAAAGGATCGTCAACCCCAAAAAAGGGCGAAAGGGGTGATAATTGTTGCGGAGGTTGAACCTCCATGTTCTAGTAGACCTCGACCCACTCAAAAAAGTGGTCGGGGTAAAGACAAACAGCCAGCGGAGCCGAGTTTGAGTAGCTCCTGCTCCGACACTATGGGTGTCTACTCCACCCACCTCACTACATCTGAGTCTTAAACTGGGGAGGATGTGGGGTCCAGGACTCCAATCTATGAGTCCGAACCAACTGATGATCAAACTCTAAAGCGCAGATGTGCTATGTTGCGCTCCAAAGAACTACATGATCCGACAAAGCTCCCGGCACTTTCTACACCTCCATGACCTCCAGCATAGGCACCACAAGTGCCTTCAGCCCAAAAACTTCTGCCACGCTCTATGAACAGGCTGAAGGCTACCAATATACGCACAATTTTATAGGAGAAGAGGTTGTCCATAGATGGGGTAGTGGACAAATATCCAACGGTGTGGGACACACTCAGGTTCCACAAATTTGAGCAGTTCACAAAGCCCCAGAATCCATATGTGCCGACATGGGTCAAAGAGTTCTACGAGAGCTATGCATGGTTGCTCCCGAAAGGGAAGAAGAAGACTGGATCAGGGGCACCGCAAGAGTTTGTCGAGGTGCGTGGAAAGAAAGTCAAGTGTAGTGAAACAGAACATCAATGAGTTTCTTGCTTGCATAGTCTGGGTAATCCATACCTTGACCACTATGCTCAAGACCAAGTCATTAGAAGATTTGAAGGGGTGGTTGGCCCCACTAGTGTCGGATGTGTCACCTACATGGATAGAGGCGGAGGTCCCAATCGAGCAGAGGGATATTTATGTTGTTGCTTGGTACTGGTTCGATTTCATCAACAACACCTTGATGTCATCCGAGAATGAGTCCATCATCCGACACCCGAAGGCTGCACTTCTGGGTGCATTATTGATCGGGAGAAGCTTAATTTGGGGTCGATTATTTCTCAGGAGATGGCCATGAGGGACAAAAAGAGTCAAACGTTGTTACCCTTCCTAGTTCTCATCAGTGATTTATGTCACTGGGCTGGTGTCTCGTTTGTGGACAATACTGATATTGAGGTTACTCCTACCTCTTCTACTGACATCTAGAGGATTGTTACGGAGTATCTGAAGGACGAGTCCAAGTGGAGGAGGGCAGCACCGATGGACACATCTTCAGTTGTTGATGTAGAGACCATGGAGACGGATACTACTCCTCCTACAATGGCCAATGAGCTGAAAGGTATGCCTAGCTCCTCTGCCCCTTGATGTTTGCGTAATCAAGCCACAACTTCCGATGCAAGTGTCTATGATCGTACAATAGTTTAGTAACCCAACCAAGGGTTGGGATCGTCCCAAGAGAGTGGTTTTGCGAATTTATAGAAAAATAAAATTTAGTTCTAACTAGTCATAGCTAAAGACATTAACAAGTAAAAACATTGTAGATTAAAAAAGGGGGTCACAAGAGTGTCAATTAACAATGGGGGGTTTTGTCACAAGTAAGGTAAAACCAGCAAAATAAACAAAGGTGTCTAAGTATTGAGAGGGGATCCTTGGGATGTGACGGGAATACGAGTTAAGCTAGATTATTGGGTACATGCTTGCGATAGAAAATTTATAGAGTAATAGTGACTAGGCTAAGCTTTATGTGGGAATAAGTTCTCTCTTGAGCAAGTTACCCCATTTCAAATGGGTTCCTCTCGAACACCCACTTGCCGCATGAAGACCAGCCTACGCCCTACCCCACTCACTTTCTTGAGCTGAGTGTTAGGATATGGGACTAGGGTTCACTCTCTCTAGTTGAACCTCATGTCGACCCACTCCTTAGGCCATCAATCTAGTAGTCTTGGTTTTGCGAATTCTCTCTCGAGCAAGCCAAAAACACATAAATAAACTTGTATTTGCAACTAAAAATTTGTTAAATTCATCCACAACTACTAGACGAAATCACCATTAAACTACATCTAATCTATTAACAAGCAAGACCCAACAACAATCTTAACCCATATTCGCTAAATCACACCCCAAGAATGGGGGTTTTTAGCCACACATCAAGAGATAGAAATTTATACCTAAATAAGCTTGCATTCAAATAGGTATGAATATTTAAGTCTTGTTACAGGCCAAGAATGAATAATCCAAGAGACCCAAGTCCAAATCCTTGGAGATGAAACCCTCTTTTTGTAAAAGTCTTCAAAACTCTCTCAAACTCATAGCAAAAATACTAAAAAGTACTATTCTATATGAAAAATATAATACTTGTTCGACACTTAAAACTGCAACTCTAACTAGTATTTATAGGTTTCACAGATTTGTGTTGCAGCGGATCATTCGGCGTCGTTAGTCGGAATCGCCGATCAACTCCCCGATTCGCCCTTTGGTGTAGTTCATCTCCATCTTGCACCAGTCCTCAACATCGTGGTGCTCTGGGTCATTGGGTGACATGGACTGCTTCGTAGAACTTCTCGGTGATGCGCCAACTACTCCCTTTTTCCGCCGACTTGATCCTTTTCTTCAGGGCTTAGCATACTGGAACAAAAGGCGAATATGTGATCTGTTGGCGATTCGCCGAATGGGTTCGGCGATTCACAAATCTTCATTTCTTCATTCTTTTAGCTTCTTTTTCTCCTTTTTGCTCTATCATGTCCATGCTTTCCCTCAAACTTCAAATATCTGAAACTTTAAGGCTTTCATCAAATATCAGCACAAAACATGCATTTAAGGACATAATTTCTATTAAAATATACCCCTAAATGAGTCTAATTTGTAGACTCCTACTACTTCTGCTACTGATGTTACCCCTTCCCCCCATTGACTCAAGCAATGATTTATGAAATGCGCCACCTCGCCCATTCGGTCAATGTACGTGCTTCGAGAATTAAGGCAGTCGTCCCTTCCATGATTGAGAAGGTCCTATTCAGGAGGATTTATAGGGACATTGCGAGTTGATTACGGCCCATGACCAAGCTTTAGATGCACTAACTACTAGGGTGGAGACATGTTAGCGAAGTGATCGTCAAGCCACTAATTTGACAGGCTTGCGGGATGATATTATTAGACTCCAGTGTGATGTGGATGAGCTGAAGTCCACAAATATTTCTATGTTATAAGGCAATGTGAACATTTCTGAGGGTCCTAGTTCAGAGATGCCATCTACTTTTGAGATCCCTCTGGCCATTGTGACCGGAGATGCTACTGTATCTAATGATGGTGATAAGAGTGATGCCTCGGAGACTGATGAAGAGGATCTCGTAGATCATTAGAAGGTGGTGTTCGAGGACCTAGAGGACCTGGAGGGTTATTTGGTTCGATTAGCTACGGAGGCCTCACTTCGGGACACATCGATAATTGGTCCCAGTGGATCACAGCCCATGATTGGAGGAGAGTCGGGCACTAATGCCTCAATTGAGAGCGCCCCAGATACACAACATTCACCTCAGTATTAGCTGACAGGGGTATCTTGACTCTCTTTCCATTTTTATTTACTTTTGCGACATGCCATTTTTCTTTCACATTATGTACATTGTTTCATATTTTCGGTGGGGTGACGGTATCTTGATACCTATCCTCTTGGTTGTATTTATTTTGTTTTATTTTATTTTGTTAACTTTTGGATGTTTAGTTGTGTTTATTTATTCTATAAGTGTTTTTGGATATGAATCGGCTCCTTGTCTTGCTCGAATGGGAATGATGATTGTTGAATGTTGTTGATGTTCTCTTTCCCATTTGAGTGTCGGTTGCAATCAACACCGATGACTTGAATAGTGCTCTTGATTGAACGATATGTTTGTGCAAGTTCAATGAGGCAAATTTGAGTAGCATAAGTCATGTCTGAAATCTTTGCATCTCATTGTGACTAGTCAATTTTCAAAGTGATTCTTGTAATGATCATTGTACGCGAGCTTAACTTGTAGAGTCATGATCGATGATTGTGTTGAATGCCTTATGTGGTGAGGTTTTCTTGAAATATGTGCTTGGTGATACCTAGAACTTGCCCCCATTGGTCCAATTGACTAGCATTGGTGAATGAAAGAAATGATCTTAGGCACAATTTTTTAAGAGTGAACCAAATTACTATTATAACTCTTTGTGACCAACTTGTGAGAGTGTGAACATATCTTGGCACCATTTGAGCCTAACCTTTTCTTTGGATGAAACATGAACACGTTTGGCCCTCTTCTCCCCACCTAAAACCTTCATGAAGCATTGGTCTGTTTTAATAGCCAACTTAGGCCAAAAGTCTAAGTTGGGGGTATGGTAAACATGAGGAAACAAATTGAGCAACATATTTGTGAAACTCACCCTTGAAGACTTGTGTTGAAAAAGAGGAAAAAGATGGAACCCCTCCATATTAAAAGAAAAAATAAAGATAGAAAAGCAAGAGAAAAAGATTAAAAAAGAAATTAGCATAATTTGTGCATTGATGAAAAAAAAGGTGGTATCCGATGAGCCATACAAGAATTTTTGTGTTTGAATATACCAAGGGTGGGTCGTGAAGATGAAAAGAGTGAAAGAAAAGAAGAAGAGAAATTCAAATCATGCTTTATGAAGTTAGAAGTCACTAAGCCAAAATGACCATACCTTTACCCTCAGCCTATATGCAAGCCTTGAAAGACCCTGCATAAGCCGAATGATGCATTGATTGGAAAATACGGGCAAGCCTATGAGTAAAATCATGCATATATTTATCATTTAGAGTGTGAAAGTTGATTTTGATTCCTTGAATTATAATCTTTGATGGGCTTTGTGAGTGCATGGAATCATTCTTGATGTGGGGCATTCGAATACTCTTGTTGAGCATGAATTTGCATTTGAAGTGAGCATGTGAGCTTGAACTCTATTTGATGGTGGCTAGTCATAGTTTGAAAATTTTAGTGAAGAATTAAACATTTCACGTGTAGATTGAACCTGGTATGCATTCATCTTGAGTCTCAAGTAGCACTATTTGTAGACATCCATGTTGGCCTGATTGATCTTGTGTTCTACTTGACGACAAGCAAAAGTTTAAGTTGGGGGTGTTGATGAGTTGGGGATTCCGACTCAGTTAGGGCTTATTATTCAAGGATTTATGTCCTCAATGCCTATTTTATGCTCATAACTGATGTTAAAAGGTTGATATACAGAAACGAAGGCTCAAGAGCAAGGCAAGGACATTATGATGCAAAAAGCAGCGAAAAAACTGAAAAAGTTAAAGGAAAGCAAAGTTGGAAATCACCAAAGCCACTCGGAAAGTCACCGAGTGGACCTTTAGCTCGCCTAAAGTAGCATCATAATAACCCATGGATGAAACCAATTTGGCTAGCAAACAAGAAATTCGGTGACACACATGGCAGATCGCTTGATGAAAGAGACAAACCAAAAAGCGAGAAGAGGAGCAACTCGGCAGATCACCGAACTGGTCGGCGAGCGCGACTTACTTCATCGAGTTGACTCCGTGCTGAAATTTTGAGAACATATAAATGCAATTTTTTAAAGAAGAAAAATATTTCCCATTTTGTTTACCTCTAGGGTTTTGAGTTTTTTGCATTATAGAACATTCCCTTTACATTTTGAGTAGAGATTGTGAGAATTTTAGCTTAAATTTCAGCATTTGGGAATTGTAGATCGTAAGAAGATCACATGGAAAACTTTGTTGGCAATGATTTCCTATTTTTCACTATGTTTGGCTGAAACCCCTTTTCTTGGGGGCGTGATACGTAGTTGAATGCATTAATTAGCTAATGGGTGTTGTTAGTTACTGATTTTATTGTTGTTTTGAAGTGGGTTCAATTAATTCATCAACTTTTAATAGAGGGATTGTAGTTTCAAATGCAATTCTAGCTTAGTTCTCTATGCTTGCTTGAGAAAGAGGTAATAGAGTAGGATCATTGATTGATAATTGTATTGATTACATCTTTAAGAACATAGCTTGAGAAAGTGGGTTTGATTATGTCTTTAGAAATCCAGCTTGAAAGAGTGGATTAATTAAAGAATTGTGTTGTTTGTTTGTGTTTTGCTCGTTGAGGTTTGAAAGAGCTCACTTGAAACGTAATAGTTGATTGAGAAATGGATATTGCACTCAAACCCTAGCCGACCCCACTAAGATTCAACACCTTTGAGTAACTAGTAATCACCCATTATGCGAAATTATCATTCAACTTATCACACTCCAAAGGTCCAATCTCTATTTTTTTTAATACCCGTGTTAGTTGTCCTAAATTAATTACCCAAATTCTCCCATTTGATATTAATGATTGAAACTTTGTGATTTTTTTAATGTTGCAAATGTGTCACCTTTACAAACAATTAGTACACATTTTTACTTCTTAATCGAATTCTTGATTGTATCACACACTGCGGGATCGACCCCAACTCTTAGTTGGATTTATACTTGTTAGCGGCCGCCTACACTTAGAATTGGATGAAGTGTAGTTTAGCATTATCGGGCACCCCATGCAACCTAACCATTTCCCGAATATAAAGCTTGACATAGTCTTCGGTTTAAAATGAAGTCTTCATCGGAATAAAATGAGCCGACTTTGTAATCCGGTCCACAATAATCCAAATCAAGTCGAATCAATGACGCATATGAGGTAAACCCATAATGAAGTCCATATTCAAATCTTTCCACTTCCAAGTAGGCATGCTAATGTCTTGAGCCAAATCACCTGATTTCTGATGCTCAACTTTCACTTGTTCACAATCAGGACACTTAGCTATAAATTTCGCGATATCCCTCTTCATCCCATTCCACCAATAGACTTCCCACAAATCACAGTACATATTGGTGGCTCCTGGGTGAATAGAATACTAAGAACTGTGAAGTTCTTTAAAAATATGATTTCTCAATTCATCCACAGTTGGGACACATAATCAATCTTGGTAACGAATAACCCTATCTCCCCCTTGGGAGAAAGCCTTAATGGTTTTTTCAAAAATCAACTTCTTCAAATTAACAAAAATAGGAACGACATCTTGCTTACCTTCTCATAAGTAACAAGAGACGATTTCGAACCATTTTGAATAATCACTCCACCTTTATTGGAATCAACCAAGTGAACACCCAATCGGGTCAATCTATGAACATTACAAACTAACTCTTTCTTATCGTCCTCAACATGAACAATAATGCCCATTGATAGTCGACTAACAGCACCTGCAACCACATTTTCTTTACCTGAATGATACAGGTCACTCATATCGTAATATTTCAATAACTCAAGCCATCTCCTTTGCGAATATTTAATTCCTTTTGGATGAACACATACTTCAAGCTCTAGTGGTCGGTAAACACATTCATGGTAATCTCTCCAAATTTTTATAGCAAAAACTACAGCCGCTAACTCCAAGTCTCGAGTCAAATAATTATTTTCATGCACCTTCAATTGCCTCAAAGCATAAGTAGTGAATTTCCCATGTTACATCAAAACACAACCAAGACCAATCTGTGAAGCATCACAATATACCACAAAACCATTTGATCCTTTTGAAAATGTCAATATAGGGTTGAAGTGAGTTTATCCTTCAACTCTTGGAAACTTTTCTCACAAGCTTCTAACCGTAGAAATTTTACCTTCTTTTGAGTCAATGTCGTCAAAGGCAAACCAATAGAAGAAAATCCTTCCACAGACCTTTTGTAGTAACCGGCCAAACCCAAGAAACTCCGAATATCTGAAGTGGACAAAAGTTAAGGCTAATTCTTAATTGTTTCGATCTTTTTAGGATCAACTTGAATACCATCATCGGATACAATATGGACAAGAAAATAAATGGACATCACCCGAAAGTCACGTTTGCTAAACTTAGCACACAATTCCCTATCCTTAAGAATTTGCAACACAATCCTTAAGTGCTCAACATGCTTATCCTCATACCATGAGTAAATCAAAATATCATCAATAAATAAAATTACGAACATGTCAAGATATTGCTTGAAGACCCTATCCATGAACACCGCCGGAGCATTAGTCAAACCAAATGACATTATGTCACGACCCAGGGGTACACCTTAGACTTAATATGGCATACAAGACCCCGAGAGGCATCATATAAGCTACTTAGCTTTCATAACATAAGATAATAGAAATGAGCGGAAATTTAAAACATTTTCAACCAACATCAAAGTTTCATAACAAAAATGGAAGTTTATTACACTTTGTCTCAAACCATCTAAAACATGAATATCTTGGGACACAACCCATACAATAATGTTCAAAACTTAAAACAAAGGAACATAAGAGAAATAGTGTCTAAATCCTCGAATGCTATGAGGACTCGCCAATCTTCAAGTCTTGCTTCTACTAAGATCCTAGCCACGGGGATGAGAGTCGAGATCGCGGGACCCTACATTTGGATAAGAAATGTAGGCAAGAGTACGTGTTAGTACAAACATGTACTAAATACGATATATTGCATAAACATCAACATAAGCATAAGAGTTAAGCAGCATAAGTACAAACCATAATCAACACAAGTGAATCTCATCTTAAACCATACTTACGATACTTCCTTGAAGTAAACTTTCTTCATCATAACTATGCTAACCTTAACGTGAGAAGTAGTCAAATCTTAGTTGTTCTCATTATCCATGGAAGGCACATCATCTTGTCAATCAAAGCTAAGTCATTGTCCATGAAAGAGCCACATATATTTGCCTACTCCAAGCTACCAAGGAAAGGCATCATCTCACCAATCCAAGCTACCATGGAAGGTATCACATTACCAATCCAAGCTAGGTCTTATTATCATGATTCATAAGTCCTTAGATTCATTTTAGGTGAGCAAGCCTTTAAACGTAGAATCATTCACATTCATACATAAGCAATTTATATGGGAACTATACCTTCCATAACAATCACATCTAAATCATCAAGTCATAAATATAAACTTTTACTCGTAAAGCCTTACATCTCATAATCATCATATATGCTGCACTCTCAAAGCAATGTATGTCATAATGATCATATATGCTTCAATCGCATGAAATTCTAATCATATTTCATTATATAAGCCTCAATTCTAATGTATCTTATCAATCCTAGAAGGAATACATCTAAACCTACAAATTCTCCTTTAATGGCATAAAACTCATTTACATCAATGTCTTATTTCTAGACATGGGTTAGGCATGGGTACATGTAAATTCATCTTAAAAATATGTAATCCTATCAAATCAATCATAAACAATAATAACCCAATCAATTGGATCAACATTCATCAATACCCACAACATTGGAAGAAAATCCTAGGTCAAATTGGGGAATTTCATCTCTTCAACTGGAGAATCTTAGGGAATCCATGGAAGAAAGTATTCCATGGATGAAAAGCCACCATATATTGATAATAAAGCCCACAAATGCTTGAGAAATGGAGACTTGACCTTGATCTTAGCAACAACTCTTTTTTCTTCTTCAAGTTTTAGAGAGAGAAATATTTTGAGAGAAGAACATTGGGATTTCTTTTGGGTTTTGGAAATAATGACTTGAATGGGTGAGTTTTGGTTTTAAAATAACTTATATAGGGGTCCTAGGCTTGGGTAAAATGACATAGCATTAGTTTAATTAAAATCAGAAAAGACCCTTTTAACCCCTAACTTATAAGGGACTGCCTATCACTACGTGAGGCTCCACGAGTCGTGGTGCCATCCGTGGTCTTGGACCACTGGCTTGGATTTCCACCACATGCCCTCCTAAAGCTAAGTAATGACCACGACCCCTCCCACGGCCCGTGGTGGTCTTCACGACCCATCTAGTAGCTCGTGGGGAGGGTCCCCTTTTTGGCAGAGTTGGAGTAGCTACTGCCTCACCTCCACGAGTGTTACCACGAGCCATGGTGACCACCACGACCCATCTTGGTTCTTGTGGGAGGTGACCTTCCTTTGGTCACTTACTGCCTAAGGTCTACAGGGACCACCACAACTCGTGTGGCCTTCATGGAGGGTGTCAAAGCTAAACCCTAGGTTGTAACCTCTCCCTTGGACCCTTGCTTAGTCTACTACATTTTGAGGTGTTATGGGTACAAGTGCTTGCTCAATAATGCTAAACATACATGGATAGGATTGGTGATATTTAATGACACAAATCTTCTTTGGATATCAAAGCATCATATCATGTAATTTCCTTTCGATTTCATCTATGTAAATCACTAATCAACCGAATACCTTATCAAAATCTCTCTTTCGAGGAGATTTGGCAACTAGAATTGAACCACAATTTCTCTTTTGTGAAAACTACATAAATCAAACCTAAATTGCAAGCATTAAGCTATTTATCTACTTCAATTAATCTTTTTCGAGAATCAATCAAAGATCTAGGATAGGATTAAGTTTTGTAACCTTAACCAATAAATTAAGAACATACTAAATAACTCAAATCCATGAATGAACATCATTAAAATAGAGCAACACACTAAACCCACTAAACTAAATCAACACCTTACCCCATATTCACACCCCTAAAATTTGAGTTTTAGCAAACATAATAAAAGGAAAAGAAAGTGTACCAATTATATTTTCAGACATTAATGCGTTGATTATAAACAATAATCTTCAACACCCACTTTGAATTGAACCCTCAAATGTCAATTACAAGGTTGTTCAACCCCAAAACTTAGTAGTCTATTTCTCCATATGAAAAAGTTAGAATAGGTAAAAGTTATAAAATCAAAAGTTGCATTCAAAGATGATTCATTTTCTTTCTCTTTGGGGTATTTATAACTTCCCCAAAAAATAGTCAGAAATTTCATGCGCGACCTTATCGGCGGCATTAGTTAGGCTTGCCTTCATGATTCAGCGAATCGTCATTTGTTCTTTAGCTCGCCCTATATTTGATTTAGGCTTCAAATGTTTGAACCTCAGTTGGCGAACTCGATCGGTTCATCCTTTCACATTCGGTGAATAGATGATTACCACCTTGATCGCCAATTCAGCCTTTATTTTAACTCATAAGTCTGTCACCTTCGGCGATGAAACTTTTAGCTCACCTAATGACTTCAGAGAATCATCATTCCCACTTTGCTTTACTGACCTGTCTTAAATATTCTAAAGCGTGCACATTGTCACTTTGGGCTAGATCCGACCTATTGGGAGATCTTCCCTTTTGGTTAGACGATCCTCAGTTAGGAGTTTACACTCTTTCCAATATTTTTGGCCTCCTTTTCATAGATTCATCATTTATCTTTGCCTTGTCCTTTGGTCTTCACAACTGCAAAATATCAAAATATCATCGGATAAGGTCATAAATAGGCATTAAAGACATTATTTGTTGAACTAAAAAGGTCTCAAATGAATCAAAATCTCAGACTTATCAACCAGCAATTCACATATCACAATCATAACAACAATCACAATGCATACATATTACACTTGTGCACCAATGAAGTAGTTAATAAACATGTGATTGTTAATAATATACATTTCAGTCTATACTCATTCTAATTTCATAGCAATACATTATGCAAATAATACTAATGCAGTAGCTAACAAGCACATCAAACATAAACGAAAATGAAACAACAATCACCTACCGCGAATCAAATCCAAAATACTTTAAAGAATTTAAGGCTTCTCCTTGTTATGATATTGTAACACCCTAAAACTCACTGAAATATTGAAGCAGTCAATGAAAATCAATAAAAATTTAAAAAGAAGAATAAAGTTAACGAGCAAAGAGAGAGAGAATGAAATTAGATTATGAAGAAACAAAACAAGGAATAAATAGAATTAAAAAAATGAAAAATAAAACAAAGGAGACAAAATTGAGTATGAAATTGGATTATGATGAAAAATATAAAATACTCTGATTTGAGAAACAAATTAATGAACGAAATAAGATAAATAAATGAGAAAAAGGACCAAAAAAGGAGCAAAGAAATAAATAAAAATGAATGAATAAATAATTATTTATTATATCAATTATATTTTTTATTATATAGATTTTTTTTTGAAAAAGAGCAAAAAAAGCATGATTAAAATTCGATTATGAAAGAAAAAAGTAAAGTAAAATTAGAAAAGGAACAAGAAATAAAGATAATGATATAAGAAATAGAATAATAAAAAACATAAATAAAGGAGCCAAAATTAATTATGTGAAAAAAATGGTTTGAGAACAAATAAATAAACAATTACGGATAAGAAAACGAGAAAAAAAAAAAGAGAAATAAAAACTAATTGAACAACAAAGGAGAAGAAAAAAAAATCAAAATCGAGTATGAATTAGATTATGTTATAAAAAAGAAAATAAAGAATAACTTAATTTGAGAAAAAGAATGAATGAACAGAGAAAGAGAAAAATGAAAAACAAATAAAGCTAAGAAATAATGGAGAAATGGAAGAAAAAAGTTGAAAAATTAAAATAAAAAAAGGGAAAATGCATAAGTACCCCCTAGCCTATGCCCAAAATCCCTGAGACACACCGAACTTATCTTATATATAATTTTCTACCCCTTTTCAGCCTACGTGGCACTATCTTGTGGGCCCAGTGTGTGTTGACAATTTTTTCAAGGACATGGCGACAAAAAATCAAACCAGGCCCAACTGTGCAAGGGTGAAGGTTGAGGTGAATCTTCTAAGGGAATTCCCTAAACGCATTAAATTAGGCATGAAAAAGCCAAATGGAGAGGTGATGGAGAAATGGGTGAGAATAAAGTATGATTACGCCCCCAAATACTGTAAGACTTGCATGATCCAAGGACATGAGGACCAACAATGCTATGTGGAACACCCAAAACTATATCCCAAAACAGAAAAGAAGGGCCATGAACCAAAGGAAAAAAGGTGGAGGAATGCACACGACAAAGAGAATAGAGGCCCACTCACGATAACAAAGAAATGGATAAGAAAGGAGTGACAACTTCTAAACAGAAGGAAGATTTTATTGAACAAAAACTTAAAAGGGGAGGATGGAAGAGACAACCTAAACAGGTTTGGGCAAAAGTAACGACTGGTAATTAGTTTGGAGCACTGAAAATTGATGAAACAGATGCAGAAGATGAAAACAATTATACTGGAAGAGATGGAGCAGAATGTCCGAAAGATGCTAATCAAACCCCAAAGAATGGATTGAAACTTCTTTTGGGAAGCTTGATGTTACTCCAGGGATTAAAAGAAGTCACAATGACACGACTAAAGACAGCAAGTTATATACATCCGGAGGAAGTGCGGAACAGGTGGATGTGTCTAGTAAATTAGAGGTAAGTCCCAACATTGAGATCCAAAGAAGCCACAATGACAAGGATAAAGGTAGCAATATGCAATCACTTGGTAAAATCTCGAAGCATGTAGAAGTGTAGTAGAATGGAAGAAAATTCCAACAATTGAAAAAGTACCAAGGTATACGAGAGTAGGAAGCAGCCTGAAAAAAAGGAATCGGAGGACAAAGTAAAGGAAACACTAGCTGATCAACTCCTAGAACCCCATGTTAAAGAGTCCCCGAATTTAATGGAAGAGTTTGAGGAGGTAATTCAACACGGGAGGGAAACGGAAGAAAATGAGAGTATAGATTATAACATACAACAAATCAGTAAGGCTGGAGACTTATCGCCAAGACACACTTATAGTTTGAAAGCAAAAAGAGGAAGGCCTACAATTCCTCTTCAAGTAAAAAAAGGAGCAGCAAGGATAAAGGCACTCATAGTGATCAATGCATGAAAAGGCTATTTTTTGGAATTTTAGATCTGTTAACACTCAGAATGATTTTGGGAGGTTAATAGATTTAAATAGAAGACACTGGTATTCATTCATAGCACTAATGGAATCCTTCCAAGATCCATTGGAACTAGATTAATACAAAGTGAAGTTAGGATTTGATAAGGCGTTGGTTAACCGTTCTGGTAAAATTTGGATTTTTTGGTGAGAGGATTGGAAGGGCACAGTAGTAATGGATTCTCTACAACAGATAATAATGAGATTTTGTAAAAATGACAGTTATTACATTATCTCATCAGTTTATGCTCGGTGTAGTGCTATTTACAGATTGGAATTATGTGAGGAATTAGAAGGCATTGCTGAAAATTCTCAAGTCCCTTGGATTGTGGGAGGATATTTTAATGTCAGTTTATGTACTGAGCAGAAATTGGGTGGACTATATTTCACTCAACATGAGGCAAATGATTTTTAAGAATGCATTAATAATTGTGTGTTAGCTAAAGTAGATGTTATTGGTAGAAAATACACTTGGTGGAATGGTCGGATAGAAGAAGAATGTATCCTAAAAAGGTTGGATAGAGTACTGGTGAAGAATATATATCAGGAGGCTTTTCCATCAATTGTAGTCCACCATCTTATCCGACAAGGCTCAAATCATGCTCATTCACATATGATTTGTAGCACCGATGAAACCCCTATCATTAAGCCTTTTCGATTTCTAAACTTTTGGACTAAACACCATCAGTTTAAGGCAATCGTGGAAAAACATTAGAACACTGATTTCATAGGCAGTCCTTTTTTAGAAGTTCAAGCCAAAATGAAAATAGTGAAGAGAGCATTGTCACATTGGAGCAAAGATACTTTTGGCAATTTCATCCAACAATTTGCTACTATAAAGGATATGATTAAAATCAAGGAAACTAAATTCGAGATGAATCCAACTGCAGAAAATAGGGATGAATTGAGTAGAATGAATGCAGAATAGAGAAAATATCTCAAAATAGAGGAATAATACTGGAAACAAAAGGTGGGGATGAAATGGTTTGTAGAAGGGGACAAAAACACTAAATTTTTTCACTCTTATATGAAAGGAAGGAGGAAAAAATTGCATCTATCAGAAATCATTAATGAGCAAGGTGAAACTGTTCACACTACTCAACAAATTGGGGAAGCAGCAGTGTGTTTCTTTTCGAAACAACTCACAGAGGAGGACCATAATCAGAATTTCTCAATGCTAAGATATATTCCTTGTCTTATCACTGAAGAGGAAAACGAGGAGATGGCCAAACTTCCTAATCCAAAGGAGGTAAGAAAGGTAGTTTTTGAATTGAGTGGTGTCGATGCATGTGGACTAGATGGGTTTTCAGGTGCATTTTTTCAGACTTGTTGGAAAATTATTAAGGTAGATATCACTAAGTTAGTTAGAGTGTTCTTTTGTGGACACGAGCTTCCAAAGTTCATAACTCATACAAATTTAGTGTTAATACTCAAGAAAGAGAAGGCGAGGAATTTTACTGATATGAGACCTGTAAGTTTAAGTGGTTTTATCAACAAAGTCATCTCAAGAATGCTGCATGATAGAATGGTGATGGTGTTACTAAAGGTTATCTCCCCAACACAATCAGGATTTGTGAAAGGCAGCAGCATCACAGAAAACATACTACTAGCACAAGCAATAATTCGAGACATCAATAAGAGGAACCAAAATGTGAATGTAGTGGTGAAATTGGATATGGCTAAGGCCTATGATAGGGTGTCTTGGATTTTCCTAATGGAAGTGTTGAGAAAGTTTGGCTTTTCGGAAGTCATCATACACATGTTGTGGAGGCTAATTTCTAACAATTGGCATTATGTGCTAATAAATGGGCAAGGAAATAGTTTTTTCCAATCATCGAGGGGACTCAAGCAAGGGGATCCCTTATCCCCCACTTTATTCATCATTGCTAACAAAGTATTGGTTAGGGATTAGATAGCCTACACAGGGATAAAGATTTTAAGAGATATGGTATGTTGAAGTGGAGTCCAGAGATAAACCATCTCTCTTATGTTGATGATACAATTCTTTTTTGTTTAGGGGATAGATCATCAGTGATAAAGATGATGAAGGTGTTGAGTGATTATGAGAGCATATCTGGACAAATGATTAACAAATCAAAGAGTCTTTCTATGTTCATGATAATACTCTCTTGATTGTGCCAATCAGATTGTGAAGATTAACTAGCGTAAAGCAAGGAAATTTTCTATTCACCTATCTTAGTTGTCCTATGTTTTATAGAAGAAAGACCAAGAGTTATTTTGAAGATCTAGTAAGATAGGTGGCAAATAGAATTTTCTCTTGGCAGAACAAATTTTTAACTTTTGGGGTACATACATTCTTATCAGTAATGTTCTTCAATCTTTACCTCTGTATTTATTTTCTACTATGAATCCCCCAAAAAGTGTAATTGAGTAGATTCATCACATCTTTGTAAAATTCTTCTTGGAAGATCAGGAAGAATTAAAGGGAAGCATTGGGTAGCATGGGAGAATATGTGTTTTCCAAAGGAGGAAAGAGGTTTGGAATTTCGATCTCTTCATGATGTCAATAATGCATTATTTGCAAAATTGTGGTGGAATTTCAAGGTGTCTACATCATCTTATGGAGTCAATACATGGGCAATACATATTGTAAAAAGTTGCATCTTAATGAAACTATGAATTCAGGGGCCTCACACATATGAAGGAAAATGCTAACCATAAGATATGAAATAGAACATGATATTTGGTGGAAAGTAATGGCTGGAAATTCCATTTTTTGGTTTGACAACTGGACTAGAAGAGGTGCATTATATTTCATAGATGGAAATGCCGATAGTGAAGACATTGAGGTGAAGGATTTTATCCAGAATGGTTCTTGGAACATGGAGAAGCTGTTAGAACATGTTTCGGAGGAAATGGCATGTCACATAGAAGAAAATATCAAGCCAATTACTAATGATATTAATGATAGAGCCTGGTGGGTGGGGAATACTTCTGGAGAATTTACAATCAAATCATCTTATCATATTTTGAGGAATAAAAGAGAGAAGATAGACTGGATGAAGTGTATGTGGTTAAAAGGATTACCTTTTAAGATATCCTTCTTTCTATGTAGAGTGTGGAAAAAGAAAATATCCACATATGATAATTTACAGAGAATTAAGATACAAATTGTTTCCAAATGCTACTGTTGCGAGACAGGAGAAATGGAAACCGTGGTGCATTTATCACTAACAGCTCCCATAGCTCAAAGGCTACAGAAGCAATTTGCCTCTTGTGCAGGTTTTAGCATTGATGGCCTAAATATACACCAACTATTATCAAAGTGGTGGGAATATGAGACAAATCTTAAGTTGCAGCATATTATGAAGGCAATTCCTGGTATTGTCATGTGGGAACTGTGGAAACGAAGAAATGCAAGACGACTTGATAAGGAAGTCACTTTCAGTAAAATGTATTTGCAATGTCGATTGACAATACATCAACTCATTAAGGCCAAATTTCCATGGATAAGAAATATCCCGTATCACTGGAGTGGAATGTTTGATTTATGCAAGGATATTAACCCAACCATTATTATCAAATAGTAAAGTGGTCATTCCCAAAATTAGGATGGGTTAACTGCAATATTGAAGGGGCCAGCAAAGGCAACCCAGGTGAGAGTTCCTATGGTGTTTTGTTTGCTACAAAAATGGAGATCTTTTATATGCAGAGGCGCAAATTATTGGGATCACTACAAATATGGAGGCTGAATTGAGGGCACTTTGGGAAGGTTTGAAGTATTGCAAAGAACAAGGTTTCAATCAAATCATGCTAGAGACTGACTCATTAAGTCTCAAAAACTAGATTAGGAAGAACTGGAGAGTACCTTGCTTTCTAGCTGAAAGATTACCTGCAATACAAAGAATGATGGAGTTGGTAAACACTCACCTGGATCATGTGTTTAGAGAGGCTAATCAACTAGCCTATTTAATTACGAATCTAGATATAAATCAAGAAGGAAAACAATAGTATCTAAGTTTCAGAAAGCTACCAAGCAAAGCTAGAAGAATCTTAAACATGGATAAGCAGTAGATACCATTAATCAGAATAAGAACTAGGAGAATCAGTTTCACAAGCAGTAGCATGGAAAACAAACAAAGGATCATAGAACCACAAAACTAATACAAGTACAAGAATGATTGTGATCAATGAAAAATAGCGGGAAAAAAAATAAATATCCTAAGCTATGTCAATCATCAAAAAGTGATCACATTAGCAAAAACAAAGATACAGTGAATAGGTTTCAACTTGGGGCACTTGTGTCCAACTAGGAGAACTGATAGAAGATGAAGATCAACCTGACTTCAAATCTTACACAAATCTTCAAAGGCGGCACACATGACAATGCTCTCTTAGAATCCCACACAATCCCAACTAAGTATACCTTCAGTAGAAAGGCAATTCAGAGGAAGATTAAAGAATAAGAATCTGTTAAATTAAGAACACCTCACCTTCAAAAGCTTCCAAAAGGGACTTACTTTCCCAAAATGAAGGTGTAGATAATCCAAAGATGAAGGAGACAGAAGAAATAGCTTGGAAACCAAAAGTTCATCCCCAGCGGAGGACAACGCAAGAAGAGAGAAAGCTGAGATATCTTTAGAAATCCCTATGTTTTAGGAACTATGTTTTTACACCTGAGGACCGTCACTTTTGGGTAGACCTTAGTAGGAATTTTGGCCTTTGTTTTGTTTTGGGCTCATTCTGACCCAATAGATCTTTTATAGAATAAAGTGGACCACTTGTCCAAAATTTTATATTTTTAAAAAAACTAATGCGGATAATAAGTCAACTTAACTAAATATTCAAAACTTAGTTATCACGTGTACAAGCCTCTAATATATTATGATAATTTGAAAGAAAAATATAAGTCTCAAATGATGTTGTCTCTAAAGTAGAACAAAATCATAAATATGAGTAAGAAGGT
Source organism: Solanum verrucosum (assembly GCF_900185275.1). Lineage (NCBI taxonomy): Eukaryota > Viridiplantae > Streptophyta > Magnoliopsida > Solanales > Solanaceae > Solanum > Solanum verrucosum. The sequence continues at coordinate 701,629 of NW_026020084.1, read as the reverse complement.
CCGCTGGGATGACAAACATCTACCTCACAAATTTCCACATGAAGCCTCGAATAGAGGAGAATAGAAAGTAGCAAAAATATCTGAGCTTGTAACCTACAAAAATGTAGAAGCAAGAGGTGAGTACCAAACAATGCACTACTCAGCAAGTAAACTTCGAAACACAAACTAAGGAAATAGAATATTGGTACTCCTTATACCCCAATCAAACCTCCACAACTACAACCTGCATAAAAACCAGTCCAACCTAATAGATCACAATTTACATTGCACATAGTTCAATTACAACACTCCAACAATTACAGATCAGCAACACAAGAGATAAAGTTCACCAATCACAAGTTCCACAGAAAGGCACTCACAAATTCACAAATGATATAGATAAGCAATGCAATGCCAAGTATAGTGATGCATACCTGACCTAGTGATACACACCCACTGTCTATAAGTCCGGGACCCATGGGGGACATATATGTCCATGCATCCATCGCAGCGTGCGACATGGTCCTCGATAATAAAATATGTCATGGCGTGCAAATGTTCCCTTCATAATAGAACCCATTGCGGCATGCGACACGTCCCTCCAATCATAGTATCCATCACAGTGCACGACACGCCCCTCAAAATGGTACATCATCTTTAATTTCTTATTCTTTCTCAATTCACATAACACTTGTTACAACCATGTCTCTGAACCAATGCAAATGACATGTTCATACAAATAATGAGGAGATGACCATTTTCATAATAATGCACAATTCACAACAAAACAACCATGATACAACATCAACAATGAATTAATAAGTCTTTCAAACCATTCTCGACACATCACACACCAATAATTAATTACATTGCCTTTTATTACCATTTTTTCATCATTAGAATTATTCAATATGGACAAGTCAATTCATCACCAAGTCCCATTACTCCCCAACACATACCACAAGAAAATACACGATTTTACACAGTTAACAAGGGTTGAGAAATCCACTTTCCTAAAACCATCGAACAATTACTCTGAAACTTGAGTCTTCTCCTTTCATTGAGCTCCCAAATAAATCTAATCTATTCACATAATAATAACAATAAGATTTCTAAACTAACAACACCGCTATTACTATATGTCTAGCCTAGACCCAAAAACTCACTCAAACCTATAATCACGTTGCTAAATCTTGATGCCAATTAACAAGTCAACTCTCATGTTTTCCAAATTTAAGCCTAGGCTTAAGTTCCAATTTCTTCAATATTATAAATTTAATATATTCATATAATATAATATATCTAATATTCGGTTACTTATCTCAATATATCAAAACTTGAATCATAATGTGATAACCATAAGAAAATAGAAAGATCAATGTCAAGTTACGTTGCAATGCTTAAACCACAGAAATCTCAGAATTTATCCACGAAAATCTCTGTATGCATAACAATAACTAAATGTTGAATTTATCCTACAAATTATCACCTTCTCCAATGAGTGGCTCATCATTAGCCATCATTACATATTTATTGTCTCCAAAGTCATATTATAGCTACATCAATTTTAAAGAATTCATTAACTTCTTACTTATAATCATCCAAAATCCTCTAAGTGAGCATGCATCATCCTAATTATAACTTCCATTTACTATGTATTCAAGGTACTTGAGAATTTGAAGTTGTACCTGAATGCGCAGTCGTTCTAGGTTGACGCCATGGGTAAATTTTACCGTCCAACGTTTTGTTTTCTCAAATTGTGACCTAAATAAAATGTTAACTTCCACTAACTTAAATTAATTATATGGGCTAAATGATAAAGAGTATTAAATAAATTTGAAACTTAGCCCATTAACCATTAACTAATAAAAAATTAATTATTTAATAAACGGAAAAGGGTCAAAACTACCCTTAAACTATCTAAAATAACTTAACTATACCATTAAACTATATTTCGGCTCAAAAATATCCTTCCCGTCAAACTATTGAGTCACACCTACCGTTGTAGTTAACGGAAGTATCCATGTGTGTGTTAAATGTCACATGGATGCCACATGTGCACGCCAAACAGACCCACCTCCACATAGACGACTACGGAAAAGGGTCAAATATACCCATAAACTATTCGAAATAGCTTAAAATATACCCTTAAACTATATTTCGGCTCAAAAATGCCCTTCCCGTCTAACTATTGGACCACACTTGCCCTTCTATTTAATAAAAATATCCATGTGTGTGCTAAAATGCCTCATGGACTCCACATGTGCACGCCAAACACACCCCACCTCCACATAGACGACTTAAAGCCCTAATTTCACTTTTTCCCCCTCATCTCATCCTAAAAAGTATATATTGAACCAACAAAAGAAAAAACATTTGCAGAAACTTGTACACGTAACCGAATGAAGTAGAATTGCAATTTGATGACCATTTCATATCCAATAAAAGAAACTATCTAAGGTATAATATAAACACTCATTTTAATTAATCAATTAACACTAATTTATTATTTTAATTTCTCTTAATAAATTAATTTTGTTTAAACATATCTTAGCGAAGCTTTCTTGTTGATTCAACTAACGGCCATGGCACAAAATAACAACTGTCTTAAGAGACCTAATATACTTATCACCGGAACTCCAAGCACAGGAAGACGACTACGGCGGATTCCCCGGTGGTGCTGACTGAGCTCCACCACATCAACGTCGGTGATTTCGCTAATGAGGAAAACTTGACGAACGGATGGAATGACACCTTCGTTTACCACTACATCAATGAAGACCTAGTAAGTCTTTATAGATTTGATTTTAATTTTAATTTTTTTACCAATTAACCTATTTTTGTTCAAGTTTTGAGCTTTTGTGGTCCCTAATCCAGAAGATGGTCTAAATGATTGTTGATACGCCCAAATTACACCTCCCGAAAGAAGTATAAAAGGTCGTTTCCAAATAAAGAACCCAACTTGAAGGTTGGGGTCGATCCCACGAGGAATACGGTTCAGACTTAAACTTAACTCACAATGATTCGGGTGAAGTCATCCTCTAATCCCGCCAATAGTGCAGCGGGCATCACCTCCCGGTCCCAAGTAACGACATTGTCCACCTATGTGGGGAACAGTCTGGTGCGAACGATGGACCACCAAAATTTGGCCCCAAAACTCAAAGTCACATTTCTGATCGGTAACTGCATATTTGACACTCACTCGGTGCTCTCTCCATCCTCAGCAATATGACGGGCCATCCACCTAAGTAGTGACTCCCTCTGCTAGGAGTCACTAAAAGCACCGCCCTGAACGATCAACATCTTGTAGTCGTACTCTACCGTATTGATAGGTAGAGTATGTGTCGGGTCATAAATAAAACAACAGATAGTGGTCCCCAAAATGTCAACCGGTAGGCCCCGCACCATGGTAGTCAGGAGAGGTGGCTGAGCCAAAGCCTTGGCTCGTGGTGGCAAGGCACTAGTGATAGTGGTAGCATATGAGGCGTAGAATTCACACACCATCTCCTCGCTATATCTCCCCGAAATCTGAGCCATCCAATCGCACATATGCTGCTGAAATAGAGCATAGACGGAGGGCATTGTGTAGAGGCTTCTTGCCAAAACCCGGCGTTCCTCAGTAATCGGATGGGCTACTTTTCGGTGCTCATTAAGTGCCTTCCCATCAATGTAAATCTGGTACTGGCCCTCAACACACCACCTATTCGACTAGGTGACACTAAGAACCGGCTCAACTCTGGTGATGGGTAGGTCCTGGGAATCTCTGGTGCTATCGGCATCGAAATAAGACATGGAAGTGCCGCTACAACCATAGCCGGACTACGACTCGCCTGCAGGTGAAGCCCCCTCTTCAGACTGGGGGCAGTGACCTCGACCTCGTAACTCGATGAAATAACCTATTGGGCCATGTTCCTCGTTGTCCGGGGGCAATAGGGAAGCCTTTGGTAGTACTCGGGACATATTCATCCCCATTGGAATTGTCGAGCAGACGTCGGGATGGGGCAACATATTTTGACTTGCCCTTCCTTGCGTACTCGGGTGCTTATTTGGGTGTCATGGTACCTGTGGAAGACTTATTAGTACTTAAAGAAGTCAAAAATACCCAAGAAAAATTTTTAGAATACCAATTGGACTTAGATAAAAATTTAGAAATTCTGGACAGCAGATGTTTTTGTGACCCACAGTGGGTACCTATGGACCGTCGATCAAATGACAAACCGTGGATCCCCTCCATAGGTCAGGAAGTCACAGAATTGGGTTTCGATGGAGAACCACGGATGTGCAGAATGGTTTGTCGATGAAACGACGGACCGTAGTCCACACCGTGGTTCATAACTTAGCCACTTTTGGTGTGCATATGGTTTACGGGCCATGAACTACGGTATGTGGGTTGACCTACGGTCCATGGGTTGAGGCCGTCGATCAGGCTTTGATCCCAAATTTCATACAACACATTCAATACGACAATCAACAACTATTTTGAGTCTAAACATGCATTCCAACATATTTTGTGTTAGTCTATCATTCCTAGGGTTTCAATCATTCAAATTACACATTCAATCAAGCAAGTTTTTGAAAACCCTAAGTCAAGACACCCACTTAGACATCGAATCCCCTTTGTTTAGTTAATTTTAGCAACACACTCTAAACACTATCGCTCCAAGGCTAGTTTTAGGACTATTTTACACCAATTTATCATGTGAATTCCTACCCGAGGTCAAGTACACTTCGTTGATTTCAATTTAAACAAAGAAAACAAATCAAAGTTTTTGTGAGATCGATTACCTTACAAGCAAATCGAAGTTGAGAAGTGTGTTGATTTAAACTTCTTCTTAAAACCCACAAAAACTTGACACCGAACCTAGACTAAAATGAGTTTTTGTAGAGGAAAGGAAGTTGGAAGAAACCATGGAAAATGGGGGAAATGGATCTTGGGAAAATTTTGGGGTAAATGGGAGTATAATTGAAATGGGAGGATTTTATGGATGTAATAGGGGGAGTTTGAGGGGTCTTTTTGAGTTCAGGAATGGTTTGAAACAGTTGGGGAAATGGGGGGTTAATTTAAAAAATGAAAGGTTTTATTTTTGTAAGGGTCCGGGTCGTGTCGATTGTAACCCTAACTTAGACCCACAAAACCCCATCTACGGTCTGTGAGTCAATCAACGGTCCGTCCATGGGTTCCATTTATCATGCTGACACTTGGTGAAAATTTAGAAACATACCTGGGATCTACGGATGCCAACCACGGTCCATAGATTGACCGACGGACCGTCATTGGGACCCAGAGATCACTGCATCATCTTATTTTCTACTGATTTTCCCTTAACTTCCTTACACACGTAGCAAACATTAGGAATTCCTTTTTACATTTTCTGGACACGTTTTAGACACGGACCCTATTTTATCTATATCTAGCCAACACTAAAACTAAAAATTAACAAACATCTATCTAGAAAATTGCAAATTTAAGAAAAACTCCCTATTTTGAAAAGAAACTCATATAGTTGGTTGGATTGTACATCTTGGGTTGCCTCCCAGAAGTGCTTGATTAAACGTCGCGGCACGACACAAACACCTTGATTACTCAGACTTTATCAAGTCTCCACTCTTCTATCACCTCATTGACACTCTCATATTTCCCCAAGTAGATCTTTATTCTTTGACCGTTCACCTTGAACTTTGTTCCATCCTTGTTCTCTAGTTCAACCGCTCCATGTGGAAATACTTGGGTTATTTTGAATGGTCCGGTCCATTTAGACTTGAGTTTGCCAGGTAATAAGTGCAACCTTGAGTTAAATAATAGCACATGATCACTGGAAGCAAATTCACGATTTTTGAACTTCCGATTATGGTACTTCTTTATTTCTCTTTGTATAAGGCTGAACTTTCATATGCTTTTAGACGAAACGCATCAAGCTCATTCATCTCATTAATTCTTTGACTCGATGTGGTGCCCCAATCTAAATTCAACTTCTTTATTGCCCACATCGCTTTATGCTCTAGCTCTACGAGCGAATGACAAGCCTTCTCATATACAAGTTGGTAGGGGAACATACCTATTGGAGTTTTAAATGCAGTGCGGTAAGCCTATAGAGCATCATCATGCCTTCTTGACCAGTCAGTTCTGTTGGCATTTACGGTCTTTGCAAGAATTTGGTTTATCTCACGATTTGACACTTCAACTTGTCCACTGAACTGCGGATGATATGGGGGGGTTGCTACACTGTGGAAAACACCATACTTCTCAAGCAATGCCTTGGACAATTTATTACAAAAGTGAGAACCTCCATCGCTTATGATTGGCCTTGGTGTACCAAATCTGGAGAAGATATTATTTTTCAGGAATGCGGTGACACTATTTCCCTCATTGTTTGAAAGCACGATTGCTTCCACACATTTCGATACATTGTCAACCGCCACAAGAATGTACTTCATCCCATTCGAACTCACAAACGGACCCATGTAGTCAAGACCCCAAACATCAAAAAGCTCAATCACCAATACTGGGTTCATTGGTAGATCTTGCTTTTTTGAAATTCCTCCCTCACGCTAGCAACGACCACAAGACTTGGCGAAATCATGAGTATCTTGGTGGATGGTAGGCCAATAATACCCACACTACAAAATCTTATGGGCAGTTCGGATACCACTATGGTGCCCACCAACATGCGATGAATGACACGCCTCTAGTATACTCATCATCTCAACCTCGGGCACACAACGATGAATAATTCCATCAGTGCAAACACGAAATAAGTAAGGGTCATCCCAAAAGAATTTCTTCACATCAAACATAAACTTTTTCCTTTGGTGAAATGACAAATCCGACGGGACCAAATCACTTGCCAAGTAGTTAGCAAAATTTGTGAAGTAAGGGATAAGATCATAAGAAGCGGCCAATACCTGTTCATCAGGGTACGCATCATTAATCTCAATTCCATCCTCTAGCTTGATCATAGCTTCCTCCTCTTGTCTGGAGAAGTGATCAACAACCTGATTTTCTGTTTCCTTTCTATCCTTTACCTCAAAATTGAACTCTTGCAGTAGGAGCACTCATCTAATCAACCTTGGTTTTGAATCCTTTTTATCCATCAGATACCTCAATGCAGAATGATCAGTATGCACTATGACCTTAGTACCAAGCAAGTAGGATCTAAATTTCTCAAATGCGAAAATCACAGCAAGGAGTTCCTGTTCAATCACAGTATAGTTCTTTTGAGCCACATTTAGAGTTTTCCTGGCATAGTAGATCGGATGAAGAATCTTCTCCCACCTCTGTCCTAATACCACACCAAACGCCACCCCACTTGCATCACACATCACTTCAAACGATTACCCCTAATTCGGTGAAATAATGATAGGTGCTGAAGTTAAATTTTCTTTCAATTCTCCAAATGCTCTCAGGCAAGCATCATCAAAATCAAACTTACACTTTTTTTCAAGTAGCTTTCACAATGGGTGTGCAATTTTAGAGAAATCTTTTATGAACCTCCGATAGAAATCTGCATGCCCAAGAAAACTTTGAACACTTTTAACAGAGATGGGTGGTGGAAGCTTTTCTATTACCTCAACTTTAGCTCGATCAACTTCAATATATTTCTGCAAAATCCAATGTCCCAGAACTATACCCTCTTTCACCATAAAGTGGCACTTCTCCTAGTTGAGCACAAGATTGCACTTTTCACACCGTTTTAGTACCTCAGCCAAATGTGTCAAACAATCATCAAATGAGTCACCTACAACAGATAAATCATCTGAAAATACCTCTATCGTGTCCTCCACCAAATATGAAAATAGCGACATCATACAACACTAGAAGGTCGCTGGAGCATTACATAACCCAAATGGCATTTTTTTGAAGGCGAAAGTCCCATAAGGACAAGTGATGGTAGTCTTCTTTTGGTCTTCCGAAGCTATGAAGATTTGATTGTATCCAGAATACCCATCTAGAAAATGATACCAACCCTTACCAGTGAGACGATCTAGTATCTGATCCCTGAACAGTATTAGGAAATGGTCTTTCTCAGTCCATGCATTTGACTTGCGGTAGTCCATCAACACTCTCCAACTAGTCACAAGCCTCATTGGAACAAGCTCATTTTTAGCATTGGGAACCACAGTGATTCATCCTTTCTTTGGCACACACTGAACTAGGAAAACCCAACTACTATCAGCAATGGGATATATAACTCCAACATCTAACCACTTAATGATCTCCTTTTTGACAACCTCTTGCATAGGGGGATTTAGTCTTCTTTGATTCTCAATACTTGGCTTACTATTCGGCATGAGTTGGATTTTGTGAGAACAAATGCCCAGCGAAATCCTAATAATATCCACAATAGTCCATCTTATAACCCTCTTCAACCGCTTCAATACCGATATCAAAGCCTCTATTTTCCCTTCACTCAAGTCAGCAGCAATAATAATGGGCAAGGTGCTATTTTGTCCCAAAAATATATACCTCAAGTGAGATGGAAGAAACTTAAATTCCAGTTTTGGAGGCTCATCTACAGACGGTTTTGCAGGTGGGGTGTCTCAATTCTTCATGTCTAAGTCCAATAGTTTCTGCTTGAAACAAAACTCGAGCCTATCAAGTGTAGCAACTAGCTCATTATAGTCATCACTACCATCACTATCAAAATTCATCATCACCGCTGCTAGTGCATCAACACCTAACATTTCTTCAATGGACACCTCAGATTCTTGCCCCACAATATGATTTACCACCGATACCAATTTAAGATCACTTTCCTACTTCATAGACCTGCAGATGTTAAAGTGACCTCCTCATTGTTTAATCGAAACTTCATATGTCCTCTCTCCATATTGACCAAGGCACGCCCAGTAGCAAGAAATGGTCTCCCAAAGATGATGGGAACCTCACAATAAACCTCATAATCAAGTATCATAAAGTCCGCTAGAAATATGAATGACTCCACTTTCACAAGGACATCTTGGTGCACTCATATGGGCCTCTGCACAGTTCTATCGGCCATAAGTAAACGTATCACAGTCGGCTTTGGAGCTCCTAAATCCAACTTCTTATAAATGGACAATGGCGTCAAATTAATGCTGGCACCCAAATCACACAAAGCTTTCGCAAAGTCTAAAAACTCAATGGTACAAGGAATAGTGAAAGCTCCAGGATCCTCTTTCTTTTGCAAAAGTGACCTAGTAGCAATAGCACTACAATGTTGTAGCTTCTCCTCATTCTCAAAACTGACAGCCTATTTTTTATCACCAAGTCTTTCATGAATTTTGCATACCCATGCATCTGTTCCAAAGCTTCTATCAATGGGACATTTATGGACAGTTGCTTCAACATAGCTATGAACCTTCGCTATTTTCCCTCTTTAGTCTTTTTCGCCAATCTCTGTGGAAATGGAGGTGGGGGTCTAGGCATGGGAACAACTTTTTAGGTCACCTTTGCTTCCTTTCTGTATCATCCTTTGGAGTTTTAGTAACCTCATTCTCATTCTCATCTTCATCTTTTTCTATCACTCTTTCAACCTCAGACTGCATGGGGGATCAATAGTATGCTTTCCTCCGCGAGTAGTGACTACCAGTTCCTATCATTTTTTGGATTCTGGATGGTGTTTCTAGGAAGTGTACCAGGCTAACGTGGGTTCATAATAGCGGAGAACTGACTAAACTGATGCTCGAGTTGCTTTATTGACACTGCATGAGCATCAATCCCCTGACCAATCCCAGATAAATCACTATGCATCTCTTTCACACTTTCAAATTTTGCATCAAGCCTCTTCATCATCTTTTGCATCATATCCTCAATGCGAGTCATACTAGTACCGACCTCTCTATTACCAGGTGGAACATAGGGCCCAACCCTCCCATTCCTGTTGCCATACTTGTTCCGGTTATAATTGTTATCACGATTGAAATTCCCATCCAGGACATAGTTTCCCTCATGGTTGTAGTTGCCATAGTTCCGACCTTAGTTTCCTTGACCTTGGCGCCAATTATCCGAGTTGGAACCTTGGGTGTTGGTTTGGGAACCCCACCCCCTCCCCCGTCTGATCATTTACTAAATTCACATCCTCCTCATAGTAATACTTCTCAACTGGTGGTTATGGAGGTCTAGTTAGATAATTTACCGCATTCACTTTTTCTGCACTTCCACTCATATGGTTTAATACCAAGCCAATTGTTGTCCTCATTTGAGCCATCTCTTCACGAATGTCATCATTTGATTGACTTGGTGTAGTTTGGACAGCAAACGTGCCCCTGGCAATATTTGCTTTTGTAGTGCTCCATGCCTTATTTTTTTGGGAAATCCTCTCAAGTTTTTTAGCAATGTCCTCAAAAGTGCACTCATCATATGAACCTCCAACAATAGTATCTAACACAGCCTTTCCATTATCATCTTGTCCTCTGTAGAAGTACTCCTTCAGTGACTCATCATCTATGTGGTGATTCAGAACACTCCTCATGAATCCAGTGAACCTATCCCATGAACTGCTTACTGACTCTCTAGGTAGTGCCGTGAAAGTATTTAGTTTATCCTTGTAAATCAACTTCCTGGACATCAGAAAATACTTTGCCATGAACACCTAATGCAATTGGTCCCATGTTTAGATCGAATTGTATGACAGCTCAGAAAACCACACAGCAGCATCACCAATCAACGACGGTGGGAATACTCTCAAACTTATGACGTTCATATCCAATTTCAGTCATCCCACACTAGTCAATTTAGCCATGTGAGCGTATGGACTTTCTGAAGCTAACCCAGCAAACAACCCTCTTGCTGTAAGCATTTGCATAAGATTGTTGGTCACCACATATGTATGTCCTGGAGGCAGAGGAGGGAGAACAATAGGCCCATCACGAGCCCTCGGTACTGGCGGATTCTGCACCCTTTTTGTACTTCCAATTAGATGACCACCTTGAACCTGAGCGGGCATATTAACAATTGCAAGAAATTGAAACTCAGCTCCATCTCCTTGACCCTCTCCAATTGGATTATTGTGAACCCCAAGATTAGCCATTCTCCCCAAAGTTCTTCTCAATTCAGGATCGTAAGGGGTCAACGATTCACCTCGACTCCATGTACTCTGCATACACAAGAATTGAAACCTGTAGAAAACAAAAATAACACAAAAATGTAAAATCAGGAAATACTTGACTAAAGTTCAACAATGTAGTTAGTTTAATCTAAAAGTCGTATTCCCCGGTAGCAATGCCAAAATTAGATACGCCCAAATTACACCTCCCAAAAGAAGTATAACAAGTCGTTGCCAAATAAAGAACCCAACTTGTAGGTTGGGGTCGATCCCATGAGGAATATGGTTCAGACTTAAACTTAACTCACAATTATATCTTTTTAGTCAAATATTTCCGAGAGACAATTACATCAAGTCGACCAAATCAATGCAGAATTGGCGGAGGTGGAGAGTTCATCCCATTTCTCCTTTGGAGTAAAAGCTCATGATCAGGTCCCAGCCAATATGGAAAAACAACCAAATCTAGGTGAATCAATAAGTGTTGAATCTATCCTTGAATCTAATCATACGTAGAAACAACATACTACTAATAAGGGGATACAGAATAAGACATCAAGCAAGGAGGAGGAACAATCAGGTAAGCTTCCTAATCTAGTACAAAATGACTCTAATGATGAAAGCCTTAGTAGTAGTGCAGTCCATATGCAGTTAAATGCAAACGGACAGATAGATAGTATTGAGTATGAACAGGTCCAAGAAGTTGAAAAATCTGAATCCCAACAGCAATTTAAGGAGAACAAAGGAATAGATTTGAGTAACAAGGGTCAAGCTCAGCAGACTCAACAAAAACTCTCACCAGAACAGCAAAACTACCAAAATGCCTTCTCCAAAATATCCAGCAATTTTGAGAAACATAACACTCACAAAAATCAGCAAAACAACACAAATACCCAACCCATTGCAATTCCTAATCCTAACCCCCAAGGAAACACCAAAAAGGACAAGAACAATGAACTAGCTCCCTATACTATTGTCCAAAGTTTTGCAGCTAAGCTCAGACAGAATCAGGCTAAAAATGAGGTCCTCATAGACATGGTCACTCCCAAGGTTACTACCAAACAAGGCCTACCTGCAGTCATATTTGACATGGATGACTTCATGGTAAAACTTGTAGTTGATTGTAAGTATACCCTAGTAGGAAAGTTCACCAATACCATGCCTAAGATTGAGCTGATCAGGAAGAGTTTTATCAAGCAAACTCAATTAACAGGGAAAGTGAACATAGCCCATTCCAATGCAAGACATGTTTATATAGACTTGGAAAATGAACTAGACTTTATCATAGTGTGGACAAAACAAAGGATGAGCATTGAGGGTAAATTAATAAGGATACATACTTGGACCCCTAATTTTAGACCTGAGGATGAAACTCCTATAGTGCCTGTGTGGGTCCTTCGCCCTGATCTACCATGGCATTGCTATAAGAAGCAGTTTGTGTCAGCATTATTATCCCCCATTGGCAAAGTGTTATACTTGGACACATCTTCTCTACAAAAGACCAGAGGTAGCATGGCAAAGGCAAAAATACAATTGTATCTTACCAAGGAAAGACCCCCACATGTGTGGTTAGGACTAGATGAGGAGGACCTTACTATTGGGAGATGGCAAGCTATTGAATATGAAGATGTACCAGACTACTGTAAATATTTCATACACTAAGGCCATACGATATAGGACTACAACAACAAAATAAGAGATGAAGAATATAGGGAAAAAAAGAACTGGAGGATGAGAAAAAGAATAAAAACAAAGGTGAGCAGATACAAAAAGAAGATGCCAATAAACAAAACAAGGCAAAAGACAAAGAAGAGGATCATCATCCAACAAACAGGAACTTCAGGAACCAAGAGCAAGCAGACCAAAAACAAGAAGAAGGATGAAAAACATAAAAGAGAAAACACAACAAGCAACAGGAAGACAAAGTGCAGAAAATAGTCTGGAGGCCAACTTCACCACAAAATAGGATGACAAGGCAGCATCACTAAAAAGCAACACAACATGTAGGTACAACATCTAACTCTAATCAAAAAATTTATGCTAACCTAAACATGCAGGAGCATCAAATGGAGAAGAGGGATGAGGCCACCACCAATGGAGGGACACCACTACAAGGGGCACACACAACAAATGAGACAGATTCTAACCAAAATGTACAGACCAAACAAGTTGGAAACAGGAAGAATAACACGAGTACAGGTATTGACTCAATGCGCCCTATTCCCACAAACCCCAATAATCTATCTATTGACTATGATGCTGAAGTTGAAGGAGGGATGGATGGGGGGAAGTCAAGAGAACTATACTAACCTGCAGGAAAGGGTGACCAAAGGAGGGAATTTGACTCATGTTCTGCATGAGGATATACACACTGACCATAGTCTTGACCGTAGAGCCTCTGCAACCCCTATATCTCAACAAAACAGCCCAAGGTATCAACAAAAGGTACAACACAACCAAGAAGCTTCAGAGAATATGGCAAAGAAACATCAGGGTATCAATATAGAAAGAAGACAAAAGAATAACAAGGTTCAAAAGGAAGGGGGAAAAACACCAGCAAACTCAAAAAAATCTAAACAACAAACATATAAAAGGGGAAAAGGCAATCAAAGTAAGGAATCTATGGCTAAGGATATGGGGTCTAAAGCAAGCACTAGCAATCAAATGGCAACTCCCAAGAGCAAAAAAAAACCTAGTAAGAAGAAGAGGGATGCAGCGAAAAAGAAACATGGGGAAGAACAAGACAATGACAACTGTCAGCAAGGGGATCAGGACAATGTTTGTAAGAAGTTTATTATGGTTGATGAATAATAAGGAATGGATATCACCCCTTTACAGACTCAAGTGATTAATCATCCCCTTAATGTTCCTCCAGACAAACCTTCTATAGCAGGCCCAGTAAACACAGTCCCAGAATTTGATGAATATGGGGTGGATAACTCTGAAGATGAGGTGGATGGGGATAATCAATCCCTAAAAGACCCTGATGATGATGATGAGACTAGTGAGTTGCTGATTAAGACTTTTAGTCCTCATATGATAGAGGTCTGGAAGAGGAAATTCAGCTGATTTCAAGTAAACAAGAACTTTCACCCAGAGGTCTATACCATGGTAGGTTTCAAGTTAACAATCCTCAAAATGTAAACTCTGTCACTGCAGGCAGACCAAACACTAGGCTCTTCACTTCAAAATCATCTCAATGATCAGTACACCCATATGGAATGTAAGAGGGATTAATATCCAAGGAGTTCTTGAAAGACTCAAAATGCTCAAGAAGGTTCATCATCTATCAATTATAGTCATTTTGGAGCCTTTTTCAAATATCATTCATGTTAAAAGTTTCCAAAATCAGTTGGCTATAGATCATGCTATGAGTAATTGTAATGGCAAAATATGGATTTTTTGGAATTTGGAGGTTGACTGCAAGGTAGTGGAGGAGGATGAACAATAAATTACTTGTGACATTACTCACAATGAGATCCACACTCAGTTCACTTCAACCTTTGTCTATGAAAAATGCAAGGATCACCTCAGAAGACCTTGTGGGATAGATTACTACACTTTGCTTCTGAAAAAACAAATCCCCCCTAGTGTTCAGTAGGTGATTTTAATGTCATTACCTCTATTGAAGAGAATTTGGGAGGGATTCCCTACAACATGAGAAAGAGCTTAGAATTTATTGATGTGATTGAGGCATGTGGGCTGCTTGACCTTGGCTTTAGTGGACAAAAATTCACATGGTCCAACAAAAGGGGTATTAACCACAGAATCTGGAAGAGGTTAGATAGGGCTATGGTAAGTGATTCTCGGTTAGAAAAGATGCCTCAAACTACCATCACTCACCTCCCTTCTGTAGGATCAGACCATTTTCCCAACTTATGGAGATGAACACCATTTCTAATGACCACTTAAATATTTTAAGTTTCTGAACTGCTGCGCTGATCAACCAAATTTTCTTGGTATTGTTAAAGCCTGCTGGGAAAAGGACTTGGAGGGTAACAGTATGTGGAAATTCCATCAAAAGCTGAAAAGATTAGCCTGCACAATAAGCTCATGGTCCAGGGAAGAATTTAGTGACATCTTCACCAAGGTTAAGGAGTATGAAGATAAGATTAAAGCAGCAGAGGAAATTCTTATTTAAGACTGCACAGAGGTTAACAGATCTGCATTGCATGGCTTTAATGCAGAGTATATCAGATTCTTGAAACTTGAGGATTCCATTTTGAAACAAAAAACTCAGTTGCAATGGTTCAATGATGGTGACAGTAACACAAAATATTTTCACTCTCTGATAAGAGGGAAAATGATAAGTTTGTTTATTCATAAAATCTTATGGGAGGATGGAGAATGGATACAAGGTGAAGAGAATATTGCAAATGCAGCTTGTGATCATTTCCAACAAATTTTTACAGGGGAGGAAAAACCCATTAATGAAGGTCCCATGGAATGCATCCCAGAATGCTCAATCAAGATCAAAACAACAGCTTGACTAGTATGCCTGGTTAAGATGAGCTTAAAGAAGTGGTGTTCTCTATGAATCCCAATTCTGCAGCTGAACCTGATGGAATGAATGGCCATTTTTTTTCAGAAATGCTGGCATATTATCAGGATCTGCTGGCTGTTATCCAAGCTTTCTTTAGTGGGCAGATGATACCTAAATATTTTTCCCACTCTTGCATTGTGATGCTCCCCAAAGTGAACAATCCAAACAAATTCTATGATTTTAGGCCTATCAGTTTAAGTAACTTCACCAGCAAAAACATTTCTAAACTACTGAGTATGAGACTTGGACCCATCCTACAAAACTTGATCTCTCTAAACCAATCAGGTTTTGTTAAAGGTAGGAGTATCTCAGAAAATATCATGCTTGCTCAAGAAATTATTCACCAGATTAAAGAGCCTAACATTGGTAGCAATGTGGTCATTAAGCTGGACATGGCAAAGGAATATTGTCACGACCCAAGCCTAGGGCCTAGATGTGACATGGCAAATGAGGAACTCGAAGGAACCCCAAACAAGCCTCTCAAACTTGTCATCACACTTCATCGGTCGCGGAAGTACAATCAACATTAATTAACGGGAAATAGGGACTAAGGGCAAACCATTTCAAAATGACATCATAGAACAAGAGTCAAGCTCATTTACAAAATACTTGTCCAACGCACACCTCTACAAACATAGATAGGATGGGGGCCATGACATACTACCGGCTCCCCTCATAGTCAAAATACAATTGCAAGCTAAAGTCTCAAAACATAGGAGTAGGAAACATAACATAGCCCTCGAATCATTGAGGACTCACCAGCAAACTCGGATAAGCACCGTACTAGCCACGTGAATGGAGAGAAGGATCAAGAGTAGCTCCGGTCCCTACATGGTGACATCATGTAGGCAAAATATGTGTTAGTACTTGGAATGTACTAAGTATGCGGGGTGCAACACAACAATAGACAAGGACACAATCGAAATACAAGAAATAGTTTCATAGGCATTATGAATAACAATATAAGGATGCATGATCAAAGTGAAGTCAAAACATGTTTAAGTAAATCTATACTAATAGAAGATATCATTTGTGTATGCATGATCCAACCAATCTATAACCCCAACTTAGGATGGGGGATGCCGTTCACACCCGGACACCCTGGTGGCAAGGTATAAACCTCTCACATGGTTGATGTTGGTCACACCCCAAGCATCCAAGGTGGTGAGATATAAACCTCTCACATGGTTGATGTTGGTCACACCCCAAGCATCCTAGGTGGTGAGATATAAACCTCTCACATGGTTGTCCGGTTCTTTTCCCCCGGATCGGGCATGGTCATGCAACACTTTATATAGGAAATTCTCATTAGGCTCTAATGCAATCTCATGTATGGAATGAACATATACACAAGCTTAGTTTGTCATCAACACATCTCTGGATTTCCATACATCTCATAACTCAAGCTTTAAAGCATCGATTCATCAATTCTCCATAGTTGGACATTTTGTCAAACACCTTGAAGGCATGTAATGGAATCAAAGAGCATGGAAAATAGGGTAGTAATTATGCAGCCAAACCAGTGAACAACCTACAACAATACTTTTTTAACACCCACAATACCACATGAAAATCTCCACATCCATTCCAAATTTAGGTTCAAGTTCTAAAGTCACAACATGCTCAAAACACTCACTTTTCATGTTTAAAATTCAATGTGCAGGAAATTATTACAAAGAACAAGACTAATTTATGAATCTTAACTTAAACCATGAATTAGTGAGTAGAATAGAGTCTAGGCACTATGGGTGGAAGGACCCATGAGTTCAACACCACATACCTTGAGTTCTTATGAAGGTCTTGAGAGTGTCTTCAATGGAAGCTTGGAACTTGGAGCAAGAGTCTCTTCAATCTTGAGGAAGGTTTTGGATTAGGGTTCTTGAGAGAACTTGAGAGAAAATGTGTCTAAGTATGGGAGAGGTGTTTTGGGAAATGTTTTAGAGATGGGAATTGAACTAATGGTATATAGGAAATAACATATGCCCTTTGGAAAAATGGTCCAACACTTAGAAAAAAAAATGAGGTGGGTGAACAGTAAAAACGCTCACTGGAAATTGCCTTTCCTGCCGGACAGATTTTTACGAAAATGGGCATAACTTCTTCGTCCGAACTCCGAATGAGGTGAAACAAAGTGAGTTAGGTAGCTAACTCAAAGGGCTTTCCATGGATATGTTATTGGCCACCCAATAATTTGTGTGCTAGGAAATATGACCCTCCAAAAAGGCTTCACTTGGAAATTTCAGATTTTGATACGGTTGTTCTAAAATTTGGGTTAGACCCATTTCCCACTCAATTTGACCCCCTAAACAAGAATATGAAGTCGGATTTTCGAAAAATGAAACGGATTTTTTTGATATAGCTAAACAAGTTTCCGGTAACTTCCGAAGCACATTTTTAAGAACTTTTTGGGTCATTTCAATATCTCCCCCTTGGGAACATTCGTCCCCGAATGTGGAAGAGACGTACAAGGCAAGACTTAGTAAGAACATATCAGCCCCAACATGAATGCAAAATTTTTATTTAAACATCACTTCAAGATTTCAAAACTTAGTGTAAAGCATTCATAACTCATCAATTTAAACATATATGCACATCAATGATTCAGGGGCTGAAATGTAAGACTCAATGGAGTACAAAGGACTTGATTTAATACCTTAGGCTTGAGTGGAGTTGAATAGATAAGGATAACGTTCTTGCATGTCCGCTTCGGCCTCCCAAGTAGCACTCTCCACTTGTTGATTTCTCCAAAGCACCTTAACGGACGCCACTTCTTTGTTCCTCAACCTTTTAACTTGTCTATCTAAGATCTGAACCGGGACTTCTTCATACGTCAAATTATCTTCTACAACACCCACAACCTCAAGAGGTACAATAGCGTTAGGATCACCAACACATTTCCTCAACATCGATACATGGAATACCGGATGAACTAATTCCATCTCCTTGGGCAACCCCAACTCATAGGCTACTTTACCAACCCTTCTTATTTTCTCATAAGGACCGACATACCTAGGACTTAATTTCCCCTTCTTACCAAAACGAACCACACCTTTCATTGGAGAAACTTTCAAATAAACCCAATCACCCACTTTGAATTCAAGATCCCGTCTCCTCACATCGGCATAAGACTTTTGACGACTTTGGGCTGTTTTCAACCTCTCCCTAATCATCCTTACCTTCTCAAGAGCATCCATGACCAGATCCGGACCCAACAAGGCCACCTCTCCAACTTCAAACCACCCAACCGGTGACCTACACCGTTTACCATAAAGTTCCTCAAAAGGAGCCATACCGATACTAGAATGATAACTATTGTTGTATGCAAATTCAATCAAAGGAAGATGATCATCCCAACTACCTTTCAACTCCAATACACAAGCTCTAAGCATATCCTCCAAGGTTTGAATTGTTCTTTCGGCTTGGCCATCCGTTTGAGGGTGGAAGGCCGTGCTAAGCTTTACCTTTGTACCAAGACCCCTTTGGAATGACCTCCAAAAGTGAAAAGTGAATTGGACACCACGATCCGAGATGATAGACAAAGAAATCCCATACAACCTTACCAATTCATGAATGTACAACTTGGCATACTCTTCAGCCCCGTAAGTAGTTTTAACCGGTAGGAAATGAGCCGACTTTGTCATCCGATCAACCACCACCCAAACCGAATCAAAGCCTCTTCTAGCCTTGGATAAGCCCACTACAAAATCCATGTTGATTTCTTCCCACTTCCAAGTAGGTATCTCAATGTCTTGAGTTAGGCCACCCGGCCTTTGATGTTCGGCCTTGACTTGTTGACAACTATGGCAACCTGAAACAAATTTTGCAATGTCCTTCTTCATACCGCCCCACCAATACACATCCCTCAAGTCTCTATACATCTTTGTTGACCCCAGATGAATAGAATAAAAAGAATTATGAGCCTCATCAAGGATTCTTTCCCTCACACCATCCACACAAGGAACACATAATCTACCTTGGTACCTAAGGGCACCATCTCCCCCTTGGGAGAAAACCTCCACCTTACCACTACTCACCGAAGCCTTTAATTCTACCAAAGAAGGATCAAGATCTTGCTTTACTATCACCTCATCAACCAAGGAATACCTTGAACCATCAACAACAACTATTCCTCCACTATCCACCCCTTCTAACCTAACTCCCAATTTGGCCAACCGATGGACCTCCTTAGCCAACTCTTTACTACCTTCCTCCACATGAGCCAAGCTACCCATGGACACTCTACTCAATGCATCCGCCACCACATTAGCTTTCCCCGGATGATAGTGAACACTCATATCATAATCCTTAAGGAATTCTAACCACCTCCTTTGTCTCAAGTTAAGATCTTTTTGTGTGAACACATATTGGAGATTCTTATGGTTGGTGAAGATATAAACACGCACCCCATACAAATAATGACGCCAAATCTTTAAAGCAAAAACCACGGCGGCCAATTCAAGATCATGGGTTGGGTAATTTTTTTCATAAACCTTAAGTTGCCTAGAAGCATAGGCTATAACCTTACCACTTTGCATCAACATACAACCCAAACCAATACGGGAAGCATCACAATAAACAACAAAACCTTCTAACCCATCCGGAAGTGACAAAATAGGAGCGGACACAAGCCTTTCTTTCAAAGTTTGGAAGTTTTACTCACACTCATCCGACCACACAAATTTAGCCTTCTTTTGAGTCAACTTAGTCATAGGAGAAGCAAGAGAAGAAAACCCTTCCACAAATCTCCTATAATAACCCGCTAAACCCAAGAAACTCCTTATATCCGACGTGGTCAAAGGTCTAGGCCAATTCCTAATAACATCGGTCTTCTTAGGATCCACCTTAATACCATCCCCCGACACCACATGGCCTAGGAAAGCAACTTCCTTCAACCAAAACTCACACTTTTCATATTTAGCGTACAACTTCTCTTCCCTCAATCTTTGGAGTACAACCCTCAAGTGACCCGTTGTCACGACCCGGGAGTATCCCCAAGTCGTAACATGCGTATTCAACCTCTCGGAGGTCTCATACAAGCCCTTAGCATTCATCACATTAGATATGAAAAATAGTGCGGAATTAAAAACTCTTTAAATAAAATCCCATAAGACTCAAAGGTCACTTTTAAAAACATCATTCAAAAGTACACAAGCGGAATACTAAGTCTCTTAGCCATCTTAGACATAAACGTGAAAACATACTAGGGACACGGCCCTTTACAATCAAAAGAAGTCTATTAAGTCTATTACAAGAATCTTATCATAAAACTAGAATAGAAAAGTCTTGCCCTCGACATATGAGGACATACCACAAAATCTAGGAAGAACTTCAAATCCCAAGTTTACTACAAAACCCGCTCACTTGCCGGAACCTACACTTGTAGAAAATAGAGAAATATGGAATTAGCACAATTAAGTACTAAGTATGATGACCGTGCAAAAACATGCTAAAAAAAAGGACATTTATTTGAAATATGTGCTTTCATGCCATTTTTGATAAAACCTTCATATCACAATTATAAGAGACACATTTCAAGTCATCATCCACATATAAGACAATACCCACATAATAGACATACTCAACTAGTACCAATGTACAATACATGAATATAATTGACAAGTAAGCCTTTTCATCATTTCATGACCTCTATCTCAAGTTACCCAAAGCCACACTTAAGTGAAACATGAAGTGACCGCCCATACAATCTCTTTATATACACCTAAGTGTTCCTAAGGGTTACCATAGATAAGGAATGTACCATTACAATATAACATGCTAAGTCAAAATTCTTTAATGAACCACTTTAGGAGACATTTAAGCACATAAGGGGACTTTCACATAATAGTCGTTAGACTTAAGGAACTCACTTTAGTATCTTCAAAGCCTACTCGTGCCATGTGTAGATAGCATCCCATACTACTACCTACACGTTGTAGAACCTATCCAATAACTAGAGTGCACATCCCACATGATGGGAATAGGCATAACCGACATAGACCATACTAGCTAGGTATGGAATCCGGAGTCTATCCTACTCCGTGGAGGTTGTTCTACTTGCCAAAGGTAGAACTAGTAAGCAACCCATGTAGGCACATGGTTTAGGGGATGTCCAAGGAAGTTCATTGTGCCTAATCTCATACTCAACTAGGCCACCTTCCTAACCACATCCACTCGGTGCTAACCTTGTTTCCCATAGAGTATTCAATCACATATGTACTTAGAGAGGGTTCCTTTTCTAATTCAACCAACTCATAGTACCTCTTCCCAAGAAAGGCCCCATTTCTTAGTCATGGCCAATCAAGGTTCATAAGGATAGCTCATTTGACTTTCTTAGATAAGGATTTTCATGCCGTTCCGGCTCCATCCATCTCTAAGTCTATCATCTCACTCAAGAAAGGAACTTCGCCCTAAGGCCCATCCTTCAAGGTTATACATTTACTTAGGAAAGCTAGACTTATGAAAGGGCACCATTTCTTAGTTTTGCCGATTCAAGTCTTGGCCTAGAATTCCTCTTTTAGCATTTATAGAAAGCGCACCATTTCTTAGTTCTAACCCACTTCACACATTCATGCATTCAAGACTTTAAGTAACAAGGAGGGACACTTTAGTCTACCAACCAAGTCACAACATTATCATCTAAGGATACTTCATAATCCAACATCATTTCATATATATACATCATGAGAAAAATCATACTTTAAATCACAATGCTATCCACTTTACATAGGATCATCACAAGATCACATAAACTCATTCACATCATACCTTCACACATAAAGCTTCACATAAAACTTTATATAGCTTCATATAGGACTTTACATATAGCCTCATTTATATATATAATATACAATACAATAACACTTTGTACAAGATCACCTTATAACCATAAGAATACCTTCACATAGTACAATAACATTTCATAACTTGATAACACTTTAATTCAACAGATAATGCATTCAAGTCCATGTTCATAATACATTCCATAATTAAACACCTCCACCATAAGTGGATCAAACTAAGCAAGAACAATTTTATCCATAATAAGAGATTAAGCCAACTTACCATCCTCCAAAGCCATAATCAACAACACTCAAGTCCCAACCATTTTACTTACCACAAGAGAATTCATCATAGCTTGCCCATAAGGCCACAACTTTCAATTCATCCATACATCATCAATTCATCATATATAGATGTAGAAAATCATAAGAGTCACTAATACAATCCAATCCAAACACAATCTCATAAACTTTGAATCATAAGCAAAAGACCCACTTCATAAGCAAATTTAGGAATTTAGGGAAAACATGGGTTCTTCAAGGAATTCCATATGAAATCATATTAAAAACATTAATCAAACATTAATTCATCAATATAATGGCTTAGAAAACGTTTTGCCAATGAACCCATGCTTAGATTAGAATTTGAGATTTTGTTCTTTGAAACACTTTTTATTGGACTCCTTGAAAGAAATATTGATCAAGGATCAAGGGTCACCATACCTCTAAGTTGAAACCCACGAAAAATTGAAGAAGAAAGCACTCAAAACCTTCAACCCTAGCTCCAACTTCACCTTGGCCTTCAATGGTGTTCCAAAGAGAACCCTTCCTTACTCTTTTAAAATGGAACAAAATGATCCACAATCAGCCTAACACAATAATATAACCTCAAAAGAAAAGATTTGTGAAAAGACCAAAATGCCCTTAAATTTCCGGACGGACTCCTTGCCAACTGCCCAACTTTCAAAGGGCATAACTCGCTCATACGAACTCGGAATCGAGCAAACTCGGTGGCTTTGGAAAGAACGTTCCAAGGGCTTTCCAAACATAACTGGAACTACTCCTGGATCATCCTGAGCTAGGAGTTATGACTGCTCAAAGTTGGCCAAAAACTCACTGATTTCCACACTTGGCAGAATTTCCAGATTTTGAACTTAGCCAATTTCCAGATTCTGAACTGTTTTCATTTTTTCCAAAAGTGACTACTTCCAATTTATGCTTAAACTTTAAAAATCCATACGTTAGGATCTAGTTTCACCTATCTATTTTTAGGGTCGCTACACCCGTGTGCTCTTCATCACCCCGAGAATAGATCAAGATGTCATCTATAAACACCACCACAAAAGAATCAAGGTAGGGTTTGAAAACCCTATTCATCAAATCCATAAAGAGAGCCGGAGCATTAGTCAACCCGAAAGACATCACCACAAACTCATAGTGCCCATACCTAGTACGAAAGGCCGTCTTGAGAATATCACACTCCCTCACCTTCACTTGATGATACCCTGACCGAAGATCAATCTTAGAGAAGTGACTAGCCCCATGCAATTGGTCAAATACATCGTCAATCCTTGGAAGAGGATACCTATTCCTGACGGTGACCCTATTAAGTTGTCGATAATCAATACACATTCTAAGAGACCCATCTTTCTTCTTCACAAACAAAACCGGAGCACCCCAGGGAGAATGACTAGGTCTAATAAACCTCTTCTCTCACAAATCTTTTAATTGCTCTTTCAACTCCGCCGGGGCCATACGGTAACGGGGGATAGACATGGGTTGAGTATCGGGAAGGAGTTCTATACCAAGATCTATCTCCCTTTCGGGAGAGACACCGGGAAGGTCTTTTGGGAAGACATCTAGAAACTCATTAACAACCGGAATAGACTCAATAGGAGGGACTTTAGACTCCACATCATTGACTCTCACAATATGGTTTCACATTCAACCATGAGAGGGCAACTTGAGCAATCAAAGCTTCACCACAGCGTCCCGGCTCTCCCACTCAAGGACGGGTTCATTAGGAAATCGGAACTTGACTTTACGAGTCCTACAATCAATAGAAGCATAATATGCATGCAACCAATCCATCCCAAGAATAACATCAAAATCCACCATGTTCAACTCAACAAGATCACAAGGCAACAACTTATTTAATATGCAAACCGGACAATTTCTATACACTTTTCTAGCAACAATAGAGACACCAATGGGAGTGGATACTTCATATGACTCATGCAACAATTCCGACTCGACATGAAATTTTCTAGCAACTAAGGGGGTAACAAAGGAAAGGGTGGCACCCGGATCAATCAAAGTATAAACATCAAGATCAAAGATTTGCAACATACCGGTCACCACATCCGGAGTCTCATTAACACCTTGTCTACCATGCAAAGCATAAAATCGATTGTCCCTCGGGGCACCACTTTGAGAAGTACCTCTACCCAAAGGAGTAGTGTTAGCACTTCGGACCTTGTTGCGGATCTTGGGACACTCAAACCTCTTATGACCCACTTCTCCACATTCAAAGCAAGCACCCGAACCCTTCATGCAAGGACCACCATGCTTCCTCCCACACTTAGGGCATACATCCATAGAACCCACTTCACCTCCCCCTTGAGGTCTAGGAACATTGATAGCAAATCCCCGGTTGACATGAGGGTTTCTTCGGCCTTGATGAAATCTAGCACCCTTAGGGAACCTATTCTCCAATCGGGCCCTCTTGGCCTCGTGCCCCCTTCTCTTCCTCAATTTCTCCTCCTCCATTTGCTCGGCATAAGTCATCAACCGAGACAAATCCATATCTCCAATGAGCATAGCGGACCGACACTCCTCGCTAACCAAGTTGGATACACCCATCACAAATTTGTTCATCCTCGACCTAGAGTCGGCCACCAAGTGAGGTGCATACTTGGAGAGTTGGACAAATTTGAGGGCATACTCCCTCACACTCATAGCTCCTTGCTTCAAGTTCATGAACTCCACCAACTTTGCCTCCCTAAGCTCAAGAGGGAAGAACCTATTAAGGAAAGCAAGTTTAAACTCCTCCCACAACACCACATAGCCATTACCTTTCTCACCCTTCCATTGATCAAACCAAATTTGAGCAACCCCCTTGAGTTGGTAGGCCGCCAATTCCGCCTTCTCACAAGCACCAACATCCATAATGGTCAAGATTTTGCATACCTCATCGATGAACTCTTGCGGGTCCTCATCCTCCTTTGAACCATGGAAGACCGGAGGGTTCATCCTCATGAAATCTCTCACCCTTTCCCCCGGGGTGGTAGTTCGAGGAGCTTGGGCTCCTTGTTGCACTTGGTTAGCTACCACTTGTGCAAGCATGGTGAGTGCATCACGGAGCTCACCATTGGTGGGTGGCTCTTCCGGTGATCGGGCCCGTCTTCCCCTCATGTTTGGCATGATGATCCAGCAATCCAAAGAACAAGCGTTAGAGAGGAATCACTTTATCGCACTCTAAGCACGACATAGAACATGAAGAAGGGAAACCTTTCCTAAAACGTTTGTAGCCTCCCATTCATAGTCGTGGCGCGCTTCACAACCATAATTAGGACTCTACTCAACACGGTGTGTTGGACTCCGAGGATTTAACAACCTAGTGCTCTGATACCAAGCTTGTCACGACCCAAGCCTAGGGCCTAGACGTGACATGGCGAATGAGGAACCCGAAGGAACCCCAAACAAGCCTCTCAAATTTGTCATCACACTTCATCGGTCGCGAAAGTACAATCAACATTAATTAACGGGAAATAGGGACTAAGGGCAAACCATTTCAAAATGACATCATAGAACAAGAGTCAAGCTCATTTACAAAATACTTGTCCAACGCACACCTCTACATACATAGATAGGACAGGGGCCATGACATACTACCGGCTCCCCTCATAGTCAAAATACAATTGCAAGCTAAAGTCTCAAAACATAGGAGTAGGAAACATAACATAGCCCTCGAATCATTGAGGACTCACCAATAAACTCGGATAAGCACCGTACTAGCCACGTGAATGGAGAGAAGGATCAAGAGTAGCTCTGGTCCATACATGGTGACATCATGTAGGCAAAATATGCATTAGTACTTGGAATGTACTAAGTATGCGGGGTGCAACACAACAATAGACAAGGACACAATCGAAATACAAGAAATAGTTTCATAGGCATTATGAATACCAATATGAGGATGCATGATCAAAGTGAAGTCAAAACATATTTAAGTAAATCTATACTAATAGTAGATATCATATGTGTATGCATGATCCAACCAATCTATAACCCCAACTTAGGATGGGGGATGCCGTTCACACCCGGACACCCTGGTGGCAAGGTATAAACCTCTCACATGGTTGATGTTGGTCACACCCCAAGCATCCTAGGTGGTGAGATATAAACCTCTCACATGGTTGATGTTGGTCACACCCCAAGCATCCTAGGTGGTGAGATATAAACCTCTCACATGGTTGATGTTGGTCACACCCCAAGCATCCTAGGTGGTGAGATATAAACCTCTCACATGGTTGTCCGGTTCTTTTCCCCCGGACCGGGCATGGTCATGCAACACTTTATATAGGAAATTCTCATTAGGCTCTAATGCAATCTCACGTATGGAATGAACATATACAAAAGCTTAGTTTGTCATCAACACATCTTTGGATTTCCATACATCTCATAACTCAAGCTTTAAAGCATCGATTCATCAATTCTCCATAGTTGGACATTTTGTCAAACACCTTGAAGGCATGTAATGGAATCAAAGAGCATGAAAAATAGAGTAGTAATTATGCGGCCAAACCAGTGAACAACCTACAACAACACCTTTTTAACACCCACAATACCACATGAAAATCTCCACATCCATTCCAAATTTAGGTTCAAGTTCTAAAGTCACAACATGCTCAAAACACTCACTTTTCATGTTTAAAATTCAATGTTCAGGAAATTATTACAAAGAACAAGACTAATTTATGAATCTTAACTTAAACCATGAATTAGTGAGTAGAATAGAGTCTAGGCACTATGGGTGGAAGGACCCATGAGTTCAACACCACATACCTTGTTCTTATGAAGGTCTTGAGAGTGTCTTCAATGGAAGCTTGGAACTTGGAGCAAGAGTCTCTTCAATCTTGAGGAAGGTTTTGGATTAGGGTTCTTGAGAGAACTTGAGAGAAAATGTGTCTAAGTATGGGAGAGGTGTTTTGGGAAATATTTTAGAGATGGGAATTGAACTAATGGTATATAGGAAATAACATATGCCCTTTGGAAAAATGGTCCAACACTTAGAAAAAAATATGGGGTGGGTGAACAGTAAAAACGCTCATTGGAAATTGTCTTTCCTGCCGGACAGATTTTTACGAAAATGGGCATAACTTCTTCGTCCGAACTCCGAATGAGGTGAAACAAAGTGAGTTAGGTAGATAACTCAAAGGGATTTCCATGGATATGTTATTGGCCACCCAATAATTTATGTGCTAGGAGATATGACCTTCCAAAGTAAACCCTCGAAAAAGGCTTCACTTGGAAATTTTGGATTTTGATACGGTTGCTCTAAAATTTGGGTTAGACCCATTTTCCACTCAATTTGACCCCCTAAACAAGAATATGAAGTCGGATTTTTGAAAAATGAAATGGATTTTTTTGATATAGCTAAACAAGTTTCCGGTAACTTCCGAAGCACATTTTAAAGAATTTTTTGGGTCATTTCACATATGATAGGGTCTTTTGGTCTTATATTTGTCTGGTACTCAGAAGAATGGGTTTTTAGGAAGTGTTCATTGACATGGTATGGAGGATCATGGCTAAAAATTGGTACTCCATCATAGTTAATGGAAAGAGGCATGGTTTTTTTCACTCTACTAGGGGCCTGAAGCAAGGTGTTACACCTTTCCCTGCCCTATTTATTTTGGGGGCAAAGGTTCTTTCAAGGTCCCTTAACAGGTTACACAACAACCCTGAATTCCATGGTTTCTTTATGGAGATAAGATGGCCTCAAGTCAATTATCTCAGCTTTGCAGATGATATAATTATTTTCACTTTAGGAAGGAAAAAGTTTCTCAAGCTCATTATGCACAGTTTGAAGACTTATGAAGAGACTTCTGGCCAACTTGTAAACAAGGACAAAAGCCATTTCATGATTCATTCTAATGCATTCAACATCACAAGGGATACGATTAAAAGGACTACTGGCTTCAAGCAGAAGGAAGGGCCTATTACCTACCTAGGCTATCCTTTTTTTATTGGTAGGCCAAGGATTATCTACTTCTCTGATCTCATTGGCAAAGTAATTAACAAAATCTCTGGTTGGCAGGCGAAACTTTTGAATTATGGAGGAAGACTTACTCTTGTTAAGCATGTGCTCCAATCCATGCCCATTCACTTACTGGCTGCTATCTCTCCCCCTGTAACCATTATCAAGGAAATCCAAAGCCTTATGGCTTACTTTTTCTGGGGTTGGAGGAATGATAGGAAAAAATACCATTGGTCATCTTGGAATAATTTAAGTTTTCCCTATGATGAAGGAGGAATTGGTGTGAGAAACTTGAAAGATGTATGCATTGCATTCCAATACAAGCAACGGTGGGTATTTAGATATAAGCACACCCTTTGGGGTGATTTTCTAAAAGCTAAATATTGCGAGAGGTCTAATCCTATCAGTAGGAAAAAGGGCCCCTGTGATTCCTCAACTTGGAGACACATGACACAGAACAAGCATAAGGTTGAGGAGCACATTCACTGGAAAATTAATTCTGGAAATGCCCCTTTTGGTGGGATAATTGGCTAGGAGTGGGACCTCTAGCTAATTTATCTAATGAGAGCAATAGGTTCAACAATTACACTATGGCAGGATTCTGGGTTGATGGACAATGGAATATAGATATGATAACTCAGCAAGCCCCTCATTGTCAAGTAGCTAACATTTTAGCTACACAACTTCACATTCAACAAGAGGTCCCTGATCAGGCTATATGGAAATTAAACACTGATGGAATGTTCACTGTCTCATTAGCTTAGAATGAAATCAGGGAAAAAAGAACCAAGACTCACTTCAACTCCTTCAACTGGCACAGAAGCATTCCCTTCCAGTGGTCTTTTTTATTGTAGAGAATTCTTAGAGGCAAAATTCCAACCAATGAAAGAACTGTCAGATTTGGTAGTAAACCTACTGCCTGTTTTTGTTGCAACACACCTGGTTGGGATACCATAGAGCACACCTTTAATAGTGGACAGTTTCCAGCTTATGTGTGGAAATATTTTGCTGATACTACTAGAATTAGTACTGAACATACCCCACTTCCTTATTTAATAAGAAGATGGTGGTTTACTAAGTACAAAAATGAAGCTCACAAGCTGTTCCTTCAAGCTACTCCAATCTTTATTTGTTGGAACCTATGGAAAAATAGGTGTGACAGGAAGTATGGGGGCAAGCAGTCCAATATGCCTAGAGTCATGTATGCTACTTACAAAGACAATTACAAGCTCATGACCTCTTTATACTTACACATCAAATGGCCCTCTAACTGGAAAGATCTGATTCAAATAGTGAAGAGATGTTGTCATGAAACCAAGGTGACTACTGTACAATGGAAGAAACCTCCTGATCAGTGGGTAAAACTCAACATTGATGGTAGTGCATTGAGTAACCCAGGCGAAGTAGGTGCAGATGGTATCCTAAGAGATCAAAATGGAGAAATGATCCTAGACTTTGCTACTCCCTTAGGGGAGGGCACTAATAACCAAGCTGAAATAGAAGCTTCTATATTTGGCTTAACATGGGCACTACAACTAGGATACAAGAATGTTATACTGGAAGTAGATTCTCAGTTTCTGGTAGACTGGATCAAGCTAAAAGCCAAGCCACCTTAGAGTATTAGCTCAAAGGTTCAACAACTTCAAGAACTCATCAGGCAGACAGATCACTACAGATGCAAACATACCTTCAGAAAAGCCAATTTTGTTACTGATTCCCTTTCAAAACATAGCCATACAATTACAAGTCCACAACTTTACTTCAATGAACAACAATTACTAAAGGAAACAAGAGCATATCATCAGCTGGAGCTAATAGAGATGGCAAATTTCAGAAGAAGGAAGATTAAGAGAATAAAAGAACCCCCTGATAGCTTCCTGGTACTTAGTAATTAGTTAGGTTTTTACCTTTTCTTTTACTTGTAAAGGGAGAGTCTCCCTTATTTATGCTTCCTAGAATATCTGTATTGAGAGGAGTCCTCTATGTAGGTACATAGAAGCTAGGTAGCATCTTTCTTGTACGGGGATAAGTTGACCATCCTTAGTAGGAAGGTCGATTTATGACCATCATAGGCTTGGAGGTAAGGTTTATGTCCCCATCTGTGTATTTCGCTTTTGCTTATCTATGATAAGGCCTAGGGGTGTTGCTAAGCCCCTGACCCCCTCAAGGGTCGTTAAAAAAAATAAAAAAATAAGGGAGTTTTGTAAATAAAATGACAGATTGTTGATTTGAATAATTACGTAACAAGTAAACAAGATTCACAATTTGAGATATCAATATAAGATGGAAACTAGAGTATATGTGTTCCCCACAAGCTCTTAACGTAGTATTCCTAATAATAGTAATAATATTCTAGTGTTTGACATGCAAGGCTGATAAGTTAAGTATACCTAAGTGATTGGTAATCCAAGTAGGAACTTTCACTCGCAACTTGGTAAGTCTATAGAAGTGTGCTTTACTAACCCTTACCTTTACCCCTGATTAGTCATCGTGTCAATTGAGTTGGGTACTCACCCTCACGTCAACTGATGAAAGTCAGACTATTAGATAGCAGCAAATCCTTAACTAAATCTCTATTGTTTAATCTTTATCTCATTCATTACCCCCTTAGTAATGCAAGTATGAACGAGGGGAGTTCTTACGTTATGCACCACTATAAAGACTTTTAAACGAAAAGATTAGCAATGCATGCATAAACACTATTCAAGAATTACTTAGTTATTAGTCATACATTGTAAATTCCTCATGGTTCCTAAAACCCTAGTTGTGGATTCAGCTACTCATGCTTGAGAATTCACAATTCATATTAGGGTTAAAAGAAATCATAAACTTACAATTAGAATAGATGAAAACCAAAATGTTGAATTGAAATTCAAAGTGCCAAATTGCATAAACCAACTTTCGGAATTAAATTGATAATTGTTTTCAAAATAATTCCAAAAGAACAAAACAAAAGTATCCAATATTGTCTAATCCCAAAAATGGAAGTAACATCTAATATTTATAGTATTTAAATCCTAAACCAAATAGGAAACAAAAATAAGGAAAAATAGTTCAAGACGCAGTTTTGACTGACGACAGGACCTACGGACCGTCGGTCGACCTATATTTCGTAGGTCACCTTCGTCGTTCAAGTACTGGAACTCAACCTTTCTAATCATAAACGACGGATGTGCAGGACGATATGCCATTCGACCTACGATCCGTCTGTGGCCTCTGTGGTTCCACACTTGGTCAGACTTCCCTGAACTTCACCTACACTGCATCACCTACAGGTCGCCGTTGACCTATGGTCTGTCGTTGGCTTCGTCAATTGTTACTGCTGCCCTTTCAATCCAATTTTCTATCAACCGCTTCCGAACTAATTTCCTGCAAAACATCACATAAACACATTATATCCAATAACAAAATAGCTCAAGACACACAAACTCTAAGTGAAAGACATCAAAAATACCGTAAACTCACGGTATATCAATTGTTAAGGATGTTTTAGATTTTATGAAAAGTTAAAGAAACATTCAATATAATAGATGATTTAAGGATTAGATAGAAAAATTAATTTGAATTTTATTTAAACTGTGATCTTCAAAGTACAACATATTAGTATCGGAATAAAATTGAACTGAATTGAGTCAACGTATACTGTGTATTCATATAGATATACCCAAATAATGAAAGGATGAAATGAGGGGGAACAGAGTGAAATTAGGGCTTTAAGTCGTCTATGTGGAGGTGGGGTGTGTTTGCCGTGCACATGTGGAGTCCATGTGGAATTTTAGCACACACATGGATGATTTTGTTAAACAGAAGGGTAAATGTGGTCCAATAGTTAGACGAGAAGGGTATTTTTAACCAAAATACAGTTTAAGGGTATATATAAGCTATTTCGAATAGTTTAAGGGTAGTTTTGACCCTTTTCCGTTTAATAAATACTAGTCAATTAATTAACTATAGTTAAACGAATAGTTCAAAATTCTCAAACCAACTTCACAAACTAATAAAAAATGACTAGGGAAACTATAGATAGAGGTAAAATGAAAATTTCCAAAAATGATATTTCGGGTCGTTACATTATCCACCACTAAAAATCATTTTCGTCCTCGAACATAAAGAAGAAGAAAGAAGGAAAACTGACATTACCAAAAGCCTGAGGTATAATTTCCAGAGTCAATGTCTATCTCTCCAAGTGAGCACATCCTTAAGACCATTCCATCAAGAGCAACGACTAAGAACTGAACTTTCGAATCAAAATTTCACATATCCATAAATCAGGAGTGATTACCAAATTATAGACTAACCCATGAACCCAATCTGAATCGAAACCCTTTGGACCATAAGAAAACCACTAGGACGAATGTTTTCTCACATAACTAAGATAACATTCCGAATAATACCGGCAACAACCATAAGTGAATTTAAACTAATCACCACACACTTGTAATTCATCATCTAACATAGATCTTATCAAGCGTTCATTCTCACAACATATTCTTTCAACAAACTTAAGTTATAAAAATAAGATCTTTAGACATCACGTAATAATCAAGAAGGATCAAACTCATCTTGTCACGACCCAAGCCTAGGGCCTAGACGTGACCGGCGAATGGGGAACCCGAAGGAACCCCAAACAAGCCTCATAGAGTATCATTACACATCCTTGGTCGCGAAAGCAATTAAAATGACCATAAGCGATAAGCATAATCAAGGGGAAATCGGGACTAAGGGAGCAAGAAAGAAAAAGGGAATGATACATAAATACCATAGATGAGTCAAGCTCAAGCATAATACACAACTTGTCCAACACCACCTCTAAACATGGGTACTTAGCGGGGGCCAAGACAAACTACCGGGCTCACCCTCATAGTCAATACATAACAAAAAGGGAAAAGTCTTATACATAGCAAGAGATCATAAGCAACGTCCTCGGAATGGAGGACTCACCAATAACCTCGATAGAAAATCGTATTAGCCACGCGGAGGAGGATGGTCAAGCGGTGCTCCGGTCCCTACATAGTGACATCATGTAGGCATAGAGTATGCATTAGTACGTTTGAATGTACTAAGTATATGGGATGAAATGCAATGCAACAATAGATGGACATCATAGGCAAAATGCATAATCATACCCGATAGATAGCATATTAATGAAATGATATGTATAATGATGCTTACATAAAATTCATATTTAGTGGGGCGTAGTACATGTGTGGCGAGTGACCATCAATATAGTATTTCCAAGGCCTACCACCTCCTTGGAGAGGCGAAAGAGGTACAAACCCCTCAATGTGGTTACCCGGGCCTACCACCCCCCGAGCTAGGGACCAAGGTACAAACCCCTCGATATGGTTATACAGGCCTACTACCCCCCGTACTAGGCAACCAAGGTACCAATCCCTCGATACGGTTACCCGGGCCTACAACCCCCCGAGCTAGGCTTGGTCGACTCACAACACTTATATAGAGAAAATCATATACATGTGTCCATTTCATCACCATTTCAGTAATTATATAACCATCCGACTCATAGGACGTACATTGGACCTTCCATTTCCTAAGAATTCTATAAATGGGCATTTTATCAAACACATGGTGGGCTACTGTTCATGTAAATAAAATCATGTATTTCAAGAGTACTAAGTCCAACCAATTCCAAAATCCATATAAATCAGCCCACCAACAACATACATATATATATATATATCAACCTCATAATTTGATCATGGAAGCATGAAAACCATAAACATCACATAATAATTCAATTTCATGATAATATGCAAAATAGACCATAATAGGGTGTGTAGTAGTAATTCCATACTTCAAGAGTTCATAAATAACCATAAGAACCCATAAACTTGAAGTAGAAATAGAGGATAAATGGTTGGACTTGTGGAAAGGAAGGTTTCCACAATCAAACCCACATACCTCAACTTTGGAGAATCATTGATGAAGATTGGAATGGAGAATTGAAGCTTGAGATTGAGTCTTGAATCCGGAATTAGAGCTTGATATGTTTGAATTTGGTTGAGGATCTTGGTGGAGTTTTGGGGAGGACTTAGAGAGTGTTTTTGAAGTTAAAAAAATGACTAAGTATGGGACATATCCCCTTTTTATAAAAAAACGTCCCCAACCCGCCTCAAAAAAATAGTTCACTGGAAATTGCAAATCTACACAGACAAGTTTTACGAAAATGGTCATAACTCCCTCATCCTAACTCGGAATGAGGTGAAACCAAGTGCGTTGGAAAGCTAACTCAAAGAGCTTTAATTTAATAGGGCCAGTTCCTTGTGTGCTAAGAGATATTCCCCTTTAAAGTTGACCCTCCAAATCACTTTTTTTGCGATTTTCGAATTTTGATACGGTTGCTCTAAAATTCGGGTTAGACCCATTTCCCACTCAACTTGACCCCATGAATAAGAATATGAAGTCGAATTTCTGAAATGATTCACAGATTTTGAGATATATGGAAATTACAATTATAGGTGTTTCCGCAGCACATTTTCTGGCATTTTTGGGGTCGTTTCACATCTAATTCAAAGAAGGAAATGATAGAGTAACCACCCAGCATGCGATACACCCGAGAATGCAGAACCTTTAACAACACTATCGAAATTCTAGATCGATAGTTGTGATTGTAGACAACCCTTATGAATTGTAGAACTAGATCCAATGACCCCCACATTCAATCACATATAGTAGAAACGTGACCTTGATTAAGATATATATATTAAAACTATCGGAAAACTATAACTATTCACGGTAGCTCTTCCATTGTGTGTGTAGAATCACCAGTATACTTCTACTATCGCAAACAACATAAAATCTATCATAAGTGAAATAACCAAGTCTTCCCAAGGATGCCACCCTATCATGAGAACAATCGCATGATCGGTACACCCGATCCACCACTAGGTATTCACCCATCAAAGTGGAAACATGCATGGGCATAGGCAGCTAATCATACTCCAAACCATGTTCGGAACGAAGAATGTGTTTACATAAAAATGTAAAGAACCAAGGTCGAATAACACAAGGTACTCCTTCCATGGTGCACATATCAAACATTTTCATTCATCTGACTCCATCTCCTTGATTTTTTAGCCACCCACAATCAATCAGTCTGGTCATTACAATCGTACACATACTCGGTCTATTAAAACCCTACATACTTCTCAAAGTACTTCACTGAAGCCAACGCTCTTAATACTACCAAACATCATAACCACACCGACCATTTACCTTACTCTCAAACGGTCATTCGTATCAAAATCTTCTTAGCAAACACTTGCTCTAGAATTTTTAAACTATTGCTCCCTGTCTTTTCATTTAAGCATTCCAATACAGATAACCCAAGGCTAATAGCACTAATTCCAAATATGATAGTACTTTTTCACTGAGAAAAGTTATTAAATCATGCCCAAAGTCAACTCCACACAAATTTTTACATACCATCAACTACCATTTTAAACTATCACATAACTCATGCTAAAACTCAGAGAAATCTTTGGTCACTCCAATAACTTTGTATATTATAAGCTCGTAACCTCTATTCAACATCCAATGTCTATGTAGCGCATCATAACAATCTATGCAATCCCATCAATATTGTAGTTTCAATCCCCCCTCAAAAGTCCTCAATAACCATGTAGAACAGTAGGTGTATATACGTAATTTTTGATCGAATTTAAGATTTCACACCATTTTTAATGCTCAAATATTTTAAAATTTAAATTAAATGTTTTGATTTTTTATCATATTTTATTAAGTGTATTTTAAAAGATTTGAAAAAATAACAAAAATAGAGTCACACTTTACGGTAAATTTTGTTTTTAATTTATTCAAAGTTTTAATAAATAAATTAGTGATTTTAGTATTTTCTTAATTATATTTTTATATCTAACTATTTAACTTTTCTATATGTTTATTAATTCCAAAATAATTAGTTAATATTATTATTATTATTATTATTATTATTATTATTATTATTATTATTATTATATTTTATTTATTAACAACCAAAAAAATTAAAAGGAAATAACCTACCCATTACCCTCACTCCCACTTAACCACAATCCCACAACCTTACACCACTGCCACTACACCTACCCTCATCCCACTTCCCCCCTATAACTCCCATATACACACAACTACTATATGCACCCTCAACTCCACTCACACCAAAAATCAATCTGCACAAAAACCAAGATAGATATATATTAATACACAACACACACCTACCAAAAAAAATCCAAAAAAGACATTTGCTTCTCTCCCAAAAATTCACCCAAAAAATCCCATAACCCAAAAACAAAATCACGCCCAAAATAAAAAACACACACTCATTCATATTTTATTTTTTCTTTCAAAATTCACCAACACATTCACATCATTTCTTTCTTTGTCATTACTATTTTCATTTAAACACAACACATAACCACCACATATAACTTACAAAAGATTTGTGGGTATTCTAATCGAGCTTCGGTCAAGATTTTGTTGTATTCAATTTTATTTTACGGTATTTAACTATAACATATCTCTTTAATTTATTTATGGAATTTGATGTAATTTTATGATACGTTTTTTTTTATAGTTTTATTTCATTCATAATTTGATTGAAATGAATTTGGAATTAAATATATTTGTTGTTATTTATTGTTGTACAAGTTTGATGCTTTGAATATTTCATTAGTTAACATCATGTAGAATTTCATTGAATATGGGGAATTAATTAAGGATTTAGAGTTAGTACATTGAGTTTTGTTTTATATAAAATAAAATAAAAATCTTAAGATAGTTTGAATCATTAATTGAATTACTGTTTCTACACAATTTCTATTGGTGTTACATTTCCAAACTTTAATCTTAAGGATCTTATATCATAAGTTACTATTTAAATTTAACTTGTTGGACTTTGTACAAATTTAGTCAAAATAATAGTGATTTGCTTTGAATAAGTTGTTTTGGATTTATCAAGGAAAATAATTATTTTATCGTTCAACAAATTTGTATACACCTTTTAAAGAATATTTGTTTCAATTAAGAATGTGGTTGCATATCTGTTTTTTTAGACATTAAGAGAAATTCAAGGTTGCGGTGACGCACCTTGGCCAAATTATTTTTATAATCAAATTCCATTAAATTTAAACTAAATTTGTAGACAGAGAATATTTGATGATGCACTCGAGAGAAGAAAGCAGTTATGCTTCTAAGCTATTGTATGTCAACATTGAGAATGCAGTTAGGTATCTAGTTTAAGACTAATGAAAATGTGAGTGAAACTGTAGCCTATAAAAATATATCCAAAAAATAATTTAAAAATAAGTATAAGTCAAAAAAAGCGACCGTGGTAGAGCCACCAGACTCGAGGGATGCTTAATACCTTCCCTCGGTCAACAGAATTCCTTATCCGATTTTTTTGTTTGCAGATCAAATAAAGAATCATTTCTTTTTGATGAAAGATTAAATTAATGTAAAGGTGACTTGGAACATCATAACTCAATTCCAAATGCGACTCTAAAAAAAAATTCTCTAATCAACATCGTCACTTAAATTGAAAAAACTTTGTTTTCAAAATATTATTTTGAAAAATAGGGGTGTGACAGATGGAAACTCTGTTGGGGAATAAGAAGAATTTGACCTTTGCTATATTAACTTTTACATGATTTTATTATTTCTTGGATATATTGTGTATGATGGCCTAATGTGCTACTTGCTGCTAATTTATTGCTTTGATATTGTTGAACTATATTGCAAATTGTCTTCTCTCGCGCATCCCATCTGAGTCTCTGAAAAATAGGGTAGCAGGGAATGCATTTATGCATCCCACTTTGTTTTGAGATAAAGTTGGAGTGTTTCAACACCTGGTGAAGGATTTTTAGTCACACATATTAGGCGGGGTTAGATCAATAATGAAGTCGGAATAGCACTGCTACAGATCAGTTGTCCCTCCCTAGATCAAGTTGTCAACTCAAGTAAGCCAGTATAGACATCTATCTCCTTTAGGGTTAAACCTAGTGAAACTGAAACATAGAAATGGCTAATCCTAGTAGGCTCCTCTTATTTGCATTATTATTTGCAATTGACTTAGTGACTCAACATAGGGTCGAGTCTGTCTAGGACATGTATTCCTCTTTTATTTGATTACTTAGATAATTCATATGTGCTATATGAAAATGCATTTATTTAGAAGGTATTTGAAAATTCGTCAATTCTAGGGAGATTAGTGAAATGAGTAAACGAGTTATCTTTTGATTTTTAATAAAGATAGGGAGAAAAGACCAAAAATATATCTACTTTTAGAAGTTATTATATATTTCTTAAAAACGAAATTAAAAAAATTCCACTACTTAAACCAAAATTGCAAAAATAATTTATTTTTTTTAGTTTCTTTTGAACATTTTATAAAATAAAATAAAAATAAACATATTTTACTTTCATAATACTTTGAAAATAGTTCATTTGTCAAGTCAAGTTTCAATATCTTAAAAAATAATTTAACTATCAAAACTAGACGAACTACGCACACATATTCCTCACCTCGATGAGATAGTAGGCAATCCTCTTCGAATTCGGTGATCCTTATTTAAAATTTCAAAAAAAAAAAAAGAGAAGTTCTTAATCCTTATTCAAAAATAATGAAACAAAGGGAAAGGTTTGCTTATTACTTCTAAAAATTAAGGGTTTTACCCTTTTTCAAAAAAAAAAAAAAAAAAAAGTTTTTACTTCATATATCAAAACTTTCTGAACTATGTTTGATCTGATTCTTGCTTTGACAAGATACCTAGGCAATCTTATTTTGAAGTTCGGTCCAACCAAGGAAGAGACTAAAAAGTCCTCATCACAAAAACTGAGGCAAAAAAAGACGGAAAACAAATTATTTTGGGTACGACATTTCTTTATAAGAATTTTTTTTTTAATTTAGAAAATAATTTGACTTGGTTGGGACCAACATACTTAGGAGTGTGCATAAGAAAAAAATAAAGTGTTAAATTATTTGGCAAGACAGACCAACTTTGTTGTGACCTATAAACTTCTTTTGGTACCTCTCAATATATTTATGTAATACTTGAGAAATTATCTTGCTTAAAGTGAAGGCTAAAACAAATTCAACCTCATTGATTCATGTCTATTGTGTGGTGAGCTTTAGATATAAAATTCAATGGCATGACTTTTTGATCTAGAACTTGGTCTTGAATGTTGGTTGAGGTGAAATTTTGAGCAACATTTAACTTGGGAAAGGATTATAGGCCTTTTTTTTATCCAAGTGTGTCTCAAGCCTACCGAATGACATGTTATCCATAGAACTCTCATTTCGAGCCTAAGACCTTTTTATTTGAATAACCATATTTTAGCATATATCTTTTTAAATGCATAAATGCACTATACTTTGGTCCCCCCACCTTCAGCGCACTATCGATTATCTACAAAGTGCCAAAGACATTGGGAAAGGATTATGGGCTTTCTTTGATCATATTATGCCTTTAAAGCCTACCAAATGACATGTTATCCATATGACTCCTATTTTGAGCCTGAAGCCCTTTTATTTGAATAACCACATCTTAGAATATATCCTTTTGAGTTCATAAATGCACTATCCCTTGGTCCGACCTCTGTGAGTGCACTATCAATTATGTACACAGTGCCAACGATCTAAGTTGGGTAACAAAGTGAAAAGGTCAAATATGTGAAAGTCCAAAAAAATGACAAAGAAAATCTAGAATGAAAAAATAAAAACAAACTCCAACGAAAAGGAGATAGAATGAAAAAAAAAGGCGAAATGGTTTGGTGGACCTTTGTACTTGTATTTGTTTGTATTCTGGACCCTTCTACTTATCCCTTTGTCATCTAGACTCCTGAACCCATCCAATCCCAACATTTTAAACACTTTTTTTATGTGGCAGCCTATGTGGAAAGACTCCACATGGAGTGCGTGATACACACAAAACAAAAGCGTGAGACGCCTTAAAAGGCACTAACGGACAGATTTCGACCTTTAAAGGCCATCTCTTCTTCTTTATTTTCACTCAACACCATTGTTGAATAAATTTGAGCTTTTTTCTCCTCTTTTTCTCGATCTTGTCTCTTCAAATTTTTTCTTTTATTTTTGGCGCCTTTATTTTTTCCTTCGATCTACTCATCTTTTATTTTGTGATTCTATTGTATTTTTGTTGGTTTGATTTTTTTTGGTCGTCACGATAATGGTTCGATGTTGCAACTGTGTAATATATGCTGAACTAAAGGCATCAAGAACATCAACTAATCCTGGAAGAATGTTTTGGGGTTGTCAAAAATATTCATTCGGTAATGGGTGTGGATTCTTCCGATGGGCTGATACAAATGATTCAACGCGCCAAGAACAATACAACATCAAGAATCCATCAACGAGTTTAGGGCAAGGAAGACAACCAAGACAAGGAAGACAAGCAAGACATAGAAGACAAGGAAGACAAGGATCAAGCACTAGTATTAGTATCACTATTATTGTGATTGTCGTTATTTGGTTTCTAGCCGTTATTTTTAAGATGT
Organism: Solanum verrucosum; assembly: GCF_900185275.1. Lineage (NCBI taxonomy): Eukaryota > Viridiplantae > Streptophyta > Magnoliopsida > Solanales > Solanaceae > Solanum > Solanum verrucosum. Next base: position 660,523 of record NW_026020084.1, on the reverse strand, counting down.
ATTGATTTGTACTAGGTGTTATTTGATAATGAAATGGAATAACAAAGACACTAGCGTCAATAGTAGACTGCATTTGATCAGAAATCTGAATAGCAACTTCATTCAAACACAAATTCATACAGAAAAACAAAGTCTTCCCAATAGCAACTTAACACAAATTCATATAGGCACCATTCATATACAAAAACAAAGTCTTCCTAATAGCAGAACCAAAACAGTTGGGCTCAAGTCATTAATCAAAATAAAGTTAGTTGGGATCAAGCCATTAAGCTAAACAGAGTGAAATCTAATGTGTGCCTTGAGTGCTTGGTGTGGCATTAGTGCCTTGAGTTCCTTGAGTGCCATGAGTGCTTCTGTAACTATCCTCTCATAGCTGCCTTTGAGTAACTGCAGCTCTTCCCTTCCACCTTAGTCCATTGGGTTTATATCAAGATAAATATTGGTAGGAGTTGAACTTGACAATGTAGCACTATGTAACACCCTATCAGTATTTCCAAACTGAGAGAACAACAAAAATCTTAACTTAAAGATGAACTAATATCAATTAAAGCAATTAAATGTGTTTAAAAGATAAAAATGCATACCCTCTCAGTTACACTGCCATTTGATCCAAATAAGAGACCATAACCAGTTGTCTTTGCTTTTTTTGTCTTGGTCTCTTATATGCAAGAGTTGCACCACCTCTCAAAGTTGTGCTAGTCTTGCTTTTTTGGCCAGCTACACTAGAAGTTGATTCTTGAGTACTTAATGGTCTCACATTACTTGATGTAGCACTGGTAGGCCTTCCACCAGATGTTAAGGCAGTTGCAGGCCTCACACCACCTGTTGAAGATTTGTAGGCCTTCTAGCACTTGGACCTGCATTTACACTTGACTGGCTTCCAATTGTAGCATTTGTAAAATCTAAAGTTGCAGCTTTGGTCCAGCAGTTGCAGCATATGTAGCACTTGTTCCAGCAGCAGCATTTGAAGATTTTTCATGTGAAGTTTCAGTATTTTTCTACAAACATATATTAAAGTCAAAAGTATAACAAGAGTAAAATTCAGTATCAGAGAGACATTAAAGCACAACTTACCAAAGTTGGACATCCTTTCTTTTTATGTCCAAAAGTCTTACACACAGAACATTTCATTTTTCTTCCCTTCCTTGTAGCCTTTTCAAACTTCTTATTAACTGTCTCATCACTATCTTTTCTCATGTTTTTTCATGGTCTTCCGGGCATGGCAGTAATTTCAGGTGGTTCAATGGCTAGTCTATCACTTTTTGGCCACATCTTCATGTTTGTCATAGGTTGAATAAACCTATTATATGCTTTCAGGTATGCTTCCTTCCAATACCAGTGATCAACAAATGACTCAACAACCCAAACCTTATAATGAATTGTTGTAAGTGCATGGCCACAAGGAATTCCCTTTAGTTGCCATGACCTACAACTACACACCTTCTTTTTTAGGTCAACAACATGTTTATATGGTGGATCATGAATCTCAAAACCAAGATCACCATTAAACTTTACCTCACAATTATCTGCAATTTCAGCATTTTTTCTAAGAATATCCATAGCCATTGGTGATACATCAGTAATCCATTTTTCTGAAAATTCTCTCATTTGATTCATTCTTTCCATAACTTTGACTCTTATTTCCTATAGCATAGTGATTATTGATTTGAACCTAGCATCTAAAATCCAACTGTTGAAAGTCTCACACATGTTGTTCTCAACCACATCACACTTGATATGTTCTTTAAAATATGCACTACACCATGCTTCTTTGTTATACTTTAACAAAGCTTCTACAATGCCTACTCCTAACTCACTCAAGTCATCAAGTTTGGACTGTAAACGTACCTCAAATGATGCCTTGGCAACCTGCCATAATTTTCTTCTCCTTTGTTCACCCCTCCAGTCTTTCTTCCAATTTGCCATATATTCCTAGCACACCATCTAATTTCAGCATTTGGCAATACATCAATAAGTGAAAGATGAAGACCCTGTCAAACAAAGAACATTTGACATACAACAATGTTAAATATCAATTACTCCATAAATTAAAGAATAAATTCAACAAATAATATTGTAATACATTCTGCATATCACACATCACTGTTAGTCCTTCACCTTCTGTAAGCACGAAATCATGTTTGATGCACTTGAGAAGCCAAGACCATGTGTCCTTGGTTTCTTTATCAACTACTGCCCATGATATAGGGTACATCTGATTATTTCCATCTTTGGAAATGTAAGATAACAGTTTACCTTTACATACACTTTTGAGAAATGCACCATCTAAACCAATAATCCTTCTACACCCTTTTTTCCATCCACTTTTTAAAGAACCAAGACAAATATAGATGTTCATAAACACCTCTTTTCTTGGAATTGTGTTCTTAGGTGTCCTAATAGATACAATAGTTCTAGGATTGGTGGTTTTTAATTACTCAGCAAAATCATACAACCTAGCAAACTCCTCTCTGAAATCTCCCATATGTTCATTCATAACTCTCAGTTTTGCCTTTCTACAGTTTGTCTTACTAACATACAAACCATACTGCTTTTGTATCAAAGACTGAATCTGATGTAGTTTGATGGTAGGCACACTCATAATCATCTACTTGTAATGTTTACTAATCCAAATGGGGGTACACAGGTTGTTTCTTGTTCTTTTAAAACACTTGTGGACATGAAAATATGTTTTAACACTAAAGTTTCCAGTGTTACCATCAATACTTCCAAGAATATGTCAAGGACAACCTTTTTTCTTACACTTTGCCCTTATCCTTTCCTACTCATTAGGTTTCAACTTAATATTAACACCCTTCTAAATAAAGTAAGTTTGCAGTGCCTCCTTGAACTCAATGTTATTCAAAAAAACCATATACAATTGAAATAAAACGTTTATAGCAGTTGGATCAAAGTATATCTTTGTACTTTCCTTCCTAGGTGTTGGATCTACCACTTCATCATTCTCAACAAGATCCCCTTCATCTTCACTAATGTCACTACCAGGATTTGAGCTATCAAAAAAAGGGTCATCACTACCCAAATTGCCTTCAAATCTCCCTCTCTGCTCCTTATAAATGGCTTTAAAACCAGCATTTATACCTACAGAACTAGATGGTATCTCATCTAAATTTACTCTATCAGCCTTCTCTTTAACTTAATCTTGAATGTTAGACCGCCTAGCTTGAAGCAACTCCTCATCCAAATCACTCAAATCATCAATATTTTCATCAACATCATAGAGGGAATCAGAATCAAAATGTTCGTCAAGTCTAGGGACAGGGGATTGTTCTTCAACTCTAGGACTCTTCAACTAAAGGGGACTACTCTTCAACTAAAGGGGACTAATTTTGGTTTAAATGCCTATTTTCATTTTCATCAAATGGTTGAGATGAAGACACATCATCCCTATCTATTTGTGGAGAGGATGACAGATCAACCCTATTTTTGTGTGGGAAGGAGGACACATCAGCATTATCTTTTTGTGGAGATGAGGACACATCAGCATTAGTGCTAGGTAATACAAGTATATCCTCAACAACTATAGGTATACTAATGGGATGTACAACACATATATCAACAAAATCAGCACCCTTCAAACCATTAAGAAAGTTTAAAACATCAGAATCAGTATTTAACATGTAAAAAGTACCCTTCTGGTTGACTCTACATCCAAATGTCTCAACATTTTCAACACCCAATTCCAGTGCTATTTTATGAAACAACATAATATGCAACTCATCTACATCTATATTAATCTTTTCAACACTAGTGATTCCATTGACATACCTTAAAGTAGGATCAGATACAAAACAACCACCATAGTGAAATTGAAGTGTCACTATAGTTAAAGTCATTACCTTACGATGCATGTAAAGTCAACAGAAAAATAACTACAGTTAAAGTCATTAACTTACCATGACTGTAACACAAAAAGCCCTAATTTTTTTAAGGAAATACTATCAATACCTAATCCTTATAATGAATTGATGTAATTGATGTAACAATGGACCACTAACACTATCAAAACCCAAGACAATTGACCAGAAATAAAATATTAATTTTAGTCAAAATTGGGATTTTACGAATAAACCCTAGAATCTACTCAAATTCACGAAATATGTCATTGAAGTCACTCGAAGTCATACATACTCTAAGAAAGCACATTACACTAGCATTACACCCAAAAAAATTCAGAAAACCGAATGACAATCGACCCTAATATCAAACAGATACGCACGAGAAAATGAAAAAAATTAGAACTAATGCAAAAGGAAAGAACTTACAACGAAAATCGGAGTGGAACTAAGCTTCAACTAATCATCAACTGAGAAAAATCACAGACGAACGTCTATATGTTAGTGGAGAAATCGCGGAGAGGAGAAGTGGAAAAGTTGTGAAGGTTTAGAAGGGGTTGGACTACTCTTTGTTTCACATGAGTCATTTGCCAACGTGGAATATAATATCATACGTGGATTAATTTTTTTTCTTTTTGGCCAATGTGTATGTGTTTGTGTAACGTTAACACGCACCATACCACAACCAAAAATGTGTTTAAAATGTTGGGTTTGGATGGGTTCAAGGGTCCAAATGACAAAGGGATAAGTAGAAGGGTCCAGAATACAATTCTATACAAGTACAAGGGTCCACCAGACCATTTCGCCAAAAAAAATGAAGAGAAGTTTTCAAGAAAACAAAGGTCAAATGCGAAAATGAAAAAATATTGAGAGCATTGTGCAAATTTAAATGAGGAAATAGTCACTTTATCCCAAATGAATATCCTACCTTTCCCTAAGCCTATATTTCAAGCCAATAATAAGTCCAATTTGATCTCATTTTTGGGGTTTTCACATTAGTGGATACTTACATGAGGGCCAAGCATATGGTATCTCAATCTCATGCATTGAACATCTTTCTGAGTGTGAGTGACCTCTAAAATGTCCTAAGATCAGAACACTTCTATTGTGTGAAGTAGGACTTCATTTGTTGCAAAGACACTTGAAACATAAGGATATAATTATATCCCTTAATTTAGGCAAGATGAACTGATCTTGTAAATACTTAAGTATGTTTGAGATACCATTTGAAACTATAGGGATTACTCAAAATTGACCTCAAATTTTTCTGAAAGTAGTTGAAGGTGATTCATATGTATAATACTAATTTTTTGTACCAACTAAAGTCAAAACAATCTCAACCATGAATTAATTTCTTTATTTTCTCCTCTAGTGTTTTTTTAAAAGAGGTATTCTGTAAAAAAAAAAACAATCAAGAAAATAAATAACAAGCTTTTATTTATATGAACTACGTTTGACCTGATTCTTGCTATACAAGATACATAGGCAGTCCTACAATGGGTTCGGTCCTACAAAATAAAATTTTATATATTTGAAAGAATGAAATTGGATAAATTTTTTAAAAAAACAAAAATAATAGATCAAAAAATTATAAATTAAAAAGAGTTTCAAAGTTCCTCAATTTAAAAACTACACATATTTTTAATTGTTAAAAAAAATCACTCTCATTAGTAGGGAACAAACACCCTAGTTTCATTTTGACCTTAGAGAATAAACACCCTAGAAGCATCATCTTTCATTTCTAGGGAAGAAACATCCTAGTTGAATTTTGACATTGGGGAACAAATACCCTAGAGGCATCATCTTTCATTTCTAAGGAGCAAACACCCTAATGGCATTTTAACCTTAGCGAACAAACACCCTAGAGACATCATCTTTCATTTATAGGGAACAAACACCCTAGTTGCATTTTGATATTAGGGAGCTAACACCATAGAGGCATTTTAGGGAACAAACGCCCGAGTTGAATTTTGACTTTTAGGAACAAACACCCTAGAGGAATCATCTTTCATTTTTAGGGAACAAAAACACTAGTTGCATTTTGACCACACAGAACAAACACCCTCGAGGCATCATTTTTCATTCCTAGGGAAAAAACAACCAAGTTGCATTTTGACCTTAGAGAACAAACACCGTAAAGGCATTTTATGGAACAAACACCCTATCATCTTTAATTTCTAGAGAACAAACACCCTAACTGCATCTATGTCTTGCATTTTTCTTTTGGTATACGTATTTTTCATTTATGCTAATAACTTAAATAATATTTTTCTGGTGCGAACTAGGCAAAAAAATAATGTTGTGGTGATTCTATTTGATGATTCTGTTAAGCAAGATTTCCTAAGTAATGGGATTAGAATAGTAGGACCCTCCTAGGCAATGGGACTAGTGTAGCATGACCCTCTTGGATAATGGGACATTAGAAGGACCCTCCTGGACAATGGGACTAGCACGACCCTCCTGAATAATGGGACATAGTATAGCAAGGGACCTCCTGGATAATGGGATACTAGCAGGACCCTCCTTGATAATGGGATCAACAGGACCCTCTTACATAATGAGATTTAGTTTAGCAAGACCCTCCTACATAATGGGACTAAAAGGACCCTCCTACATAATGGGACTAGCAGGACCCTCCTACATAATGAGATTTACTTTAGCAGGACCCTCCTTGACAATGGGAGTAGGAAGACCCTCCTACATAATGAGATTTAGTTTAGAAGGACCCTGCTACATAATGATATTTAGTTTAGCAGGACCCTCCTACATAATGGGACTAGAAAGGCCCTTCTACATAATGGTATTTAGTTTAGCAGGACCCTCATACATAATGGGACTAGAAGGACCCTCCTACATAATGGGATTTAGTTTAACAGGACCCTCCAACATAATGGGATTAGCAGGACCCTCCTACATAATGGGACTAGCAGGATCCTCTTGGATAATGGGATTAGAATGACCCTCCTACATAATGAGATTTAGTTTAGCAGGACCCTCCTACATAATGGGATTAGCAAGGCCCTACTACATAATGTGACTAGTAGGACCCTCTTAGACAATGGGATTAGCAAGACGCTCCTACATAATGAGATTTAGTTTAGCAGGACCCTCCTACATATTGGGATTTAGATTAGCAGGAACCTCCTACATAATGGGACTAGCAGGACCCTCCTACATAATGGGACTAGCAGGACGCTCCTACATAATTGAGATTTACTTTGTGATGAGTCCACATATTGGACTCATTTAGGGCTATATTTTGATAGAATTAGTATCTTCAAATGCATATTTTATCTCAATATCTGATGAAAACCATTAAGTTTCAGGTATTGGGAGTTTGAGGGAAAGCATGGACACTACCTAGCAAAAAAAGGAATAAAGGTAGTTGAAAGAACGAAGAAATGAAGATCTGAGAATAGCCGAACCCATTCAGCGAGTCGCCAAAAGATCTTATCCTCGCCTTTTGTTCCAGTGTATTGAGCCCTAAAGGAAATGATCAAATCGGTGGTGAAAAGAAGAAGTCGGCATATCGCCAAGCAGTTTTGCGAAGCTGTACTATGTCACCCAATGATCCAAACATGACGATGCTGAAGGATAGAGCAAGACGGCGATGAAACTTACCAAAGGGCGGATCACCGAGTTGATCGGCAATCTCGACTAACGATGTCGAATAATCTGCTGCAACATAGATTTTTGACAACTATAAATATTCGTTGAGAGTTGTAGCTTAGCATCAAATTTTTAATATAGAACTTTTAACATAGAATTTTGAGTTCTAAGCTTGGAGAGGGTTTTGAAGAACTTGAAGATTCAAAGGGTTTCAACTCCAAGATTTTGGGTTTGGGTCTCTTGGATTCTTCACTCTTTGCTTATTTTGAGACTTAAATCTCCATACCTATTTGAATGCAAACTCATTTTGATATAAATTTCTATCTCTTTTACATGTCTAGCTAAAACCCCAATTCTTGGGGTGTGATTTTGTAAATATGGGTTAGATTATATGTTGGGTCTTGCTTGTTGATGGTTTATTTGTTGTGTAACTATGATTTCGTTTAGTAGTTGTGGGTGAACTTAATGAAATTGTAGTTGCAAATACAATTTCACCTCTGTGTTTTCGGCTTGCGAGAGAGAGAGGTCGTAAAACTAAGACTACTAAATTGATGGCTAGTGGGAGTGGGTCGACATGAGGTTCAGCTCGAGAGAATGAACCCTAGTCCTTCTCCCAGACACTCAGCTCGAGAGAGTGAGTGGGCTAAGGCGGAGGTTGTTCTTCATGCGGCAAGTGGGTGTCTGAGAGGAACCCATTTGATTCGGGGTAAGTTGCTCGAGAGAGAATTTACCCCCACTATAGTCTAGCCTAGTCACAAATATTCAACGGATTTATTATCAAAACCATGTACCCAATAGTTTAGTTTATCCCGTATTCCTATCATATCCCAAGAATCTCCTCTCCTTGATTAGTACTCTTTGCATTTTTGCTTGTTTTTAGTTACTTGTGACAAACCCCCATCATTAATTGACACTTTTGTGTCACCCTTTAAATTTAACATGTTTATATTCGATAATGATTTTAGCTATGACTAATTAGAACTTGATTTTATATTTTTATTAATTCGCAAGCCCACTCCCTTGGGACTCGACCCCAACCCTTGGTTGGGTTACTATACTATTGTACGATCGTAGACACTTGCATTGGAAGTTGTGTCTTGATTACGCAAACATCACTTTGGCAGGACCCTCCTACATAATGGGATTTAGTTTAGCAAGACCCTCCTGGACAATGTGATTAGCAGGACCCTCCTACATAATGGGATTACCAGGACCTCCAAAATAATGGGATTTAGTTATTTTCTCCTAGGATAAACACTTTCTAGTCTTAGATAATTATTTTTTATTTTGTCATAGGATAAACACTTCCTAGTCTGATACCGTTGTTTTTTATTTTCTCCTAGGATAAATACTTACTAGTCTCAAACATTTTTTTTTATTTTCTCCTAGGATAAACACTTCCTAGTTTAAGACCGTTATTTTTTATTTTCTCCTAGGATAAACATTTCCTAGTCTGAGACCGTTATTTTTTTTATTTGCTCCTAGGATATACACTTCCTAGTTAGAGATCATTATTTTTAATTTTCTCGTAGGATAAGCACTTCCTAGTTTGAGATGTTTATTTTTCATTTTCTCCTAGGATAAATACTTCCTAGTATGAGATGTTTATTTTTTATTTTCTCCTAGGATAAGCACTTCCTAGTCCGAGTTGTATTTCTTTTTTTGAAATTCGCATTTGGTGATAACTCACAAAAAAAATTCCTGTGAAAACTAGGGAAAATTTTTGTTTATTTCTTTTTTTCTGATGTTTCAATTTTCTTCAAGTGAAATATGGATTTGAAATTGAAGAACAAAGTTTCAACTCTTTTCCAAATGATCGATCCCCATGATAGCCAGAATCAGTCTTTTCAATGCATGTAGCGATCTCACCTCCTGCTACCTACTTCTATTCAGCTACTGATCCACAAAACAAGCAGGCATTCAAGAATATTTTCAAATTGTCATTTTGAAGAGGGTCAAAAGTTCGCTCTAAGTGGCAAGTTAAGCATCGATTCCATTCAAGATCAAGATATTCACCAAAAATCAAGGTGATATCTCAAAGTCAAGATTCAAGTGAAGAATCAAGAGAAGTTGCATAGATAAGAGCTTCTACTTTTATTTTCTATTGACTATTAGCTTTCATTTTTTATGTAAGGATAGGAACTGTTGCCTGGAGCCTCAATGGAACCTCACATGACCTCTAACTCATCATTTCATCTCCTTAAACTACAGTGACCTGATTACCATATAACCCGGGATATGTAGGTTGTCTAAGACAAGGACTCCGTCACATATTTTTCCTTTCAAATTAGAGTCTGGTCAAAACTTGTCACGTTGTCTACTTCTTTATCTAAAAACACTTTGTGTTTCCGATTTTTGACCGAATTTAAGATTTCGCACCATTTTTAATGCTCAAATATTTTCAATTTTAAATTAAATGTTTTGCTTTTTTATCTTATTTTATTAAGTGTATTTTAAAAGATTTGAACAAAACAACAAAAATAGAGTCACACATTAAGGTACATTTTGTTTTTAATTTATTCAAAGTTTTAATAAATAAATTAGTGATTTTAATATTTTCTTAATTATATTTTTAGATGTAACTATTTAAATTTTCAATATTTTTATTAATTCCAAAATTATTAGTTATTATTATATTTTTATTTATTAACAACAAAAAAGTCAAAATAAAAAGTAACCTACCCATTACCCTCACCCCCACTTAACCACAATCCCACAACCTTACTCCACCGCCATTACACCTACCCTCATCCCACTCCCCCCCCCCCCCATAATTCCCACATACACACAACTACTATATGCACCTCAACTCCACTCACACCAAAAATCAATCTGCACAAAAACCAATATATATATATATATATATATATTAATACACACAACACACACATACGAAAAAAAAAAAAGACATTTGCTTCTATCCCAAAAATTCACCCAAAAAATTCCATAACCCAAAAATAAAATCACGACCAAAATAAAAAACACACACTCATTCATATTTTATTATTTCTTATAAAATTCACCAACACACTCACATCTTTTCTTCCTTTCTCATTACTATTTTCATATAAACACAATACATACACCACTAGATATAACTTACAAAAGATTTATGTGTGTCCTAATCGAGTTTCGGTCAAGATTTTGTGGTATTCAATTTTATTTTGCGGTATTTAACTTTAACCTATCTCTTTAATTTATTTAAGAAATTTGATGTAATTTTATGATACATTTTTTTTATAGTTTTGTTTCATTCATAATTTCATTAAAATGAATTTGGAATTAAATATATATGTAACAATTTATTGTTGTACAAGTTTGATGCCTTGAATAAGTTTCCATTAGTTAACGTCATGTAGAATTTCATTGAATTGGGAAATTAATAAAGGATTTAGAGTTAGTACATTGAGTTTTGTTTTATTTAAAATAACAATTTTTGACTTAAGATAGTTTGAATCATTAATTGAATTACAATTTCTATTGGTGTTACATTTCCAAAGTTTAATCTAATGGAGCTTATATCATAAGTTATACCTTTTTTTTGTTCCTATTTAAATTCAATTTGTTGGACCTTGTACAGATTTAGTCGGAATAATAATGATTTGTTTTGAATAAGTTGTTTTGAATTTATAAAGGAAAACGATTGTTTTTAACGTTAATCAAATTTTTATACACTTTTAAAGAATATTTGTTTCAATTAAGAATGTGGTTGCACATCTTTTTTTGAGACATTAAAGAAATTCAAGGATGCCGTGACGAATCTTGGCCAAATTATTTTTATAATCAAATTTCATTAAATTTAAACTAAATTTGTAGACATAGAATATTAGATGATTCACTCGAGAGAAAAGCAATTATGCTTCTAAGCTATTGTATGTCAAGATTGAGAATGCAGTTATGCATCACACTCATTAAAAATGCGAGTGAAATTGTAGCCTTTAAAAATATATCAAAAAAAATAATTTTAAAATAAGTATAAGTCAATAAAAGTGATTGTGCTAGAACCAAGAGACTGGAGGGATGCTTAATACCTTCCCTCGGTCAACAAAATTTCTTACCCAAATTTCTAGTTCGCAGACCAAATAAAGCTACTGTTTGGCCATAGATTTCCAAATATTCTTGGCAAATATTATTTGGGTGAAATTTCACTATGTGTTTGGCCATAGTATTTTGAAAATATATTTCACTTTTTAGAAAAATATGGTTTATACCCATAAGTTTTAAAAACTATCAAAATTAGTTTGTATTACAAGTCAATTGGATCTTCGTTGCAACAAATAACAAGTAGTGTCCATGCCACTAGAGCGATGTTGTAGTTTGGAGTGAGTGCAACAAGCATCATTACATACATCGTGAAGTAGACAAAGCACATGACTTTGTTACCCTGAGCCGATTGTTCATCATTTTCATCAACAACCATATCATCACTTTCATATTCACTGAATATTTCATCACTACTTTGGTGTTCACGTAAAAAATTATGTAATACAACGCAAACAACTACTATAGAGGATGTTTTTGTAAAAGATAAAAGTTTCGTAGAAAATTTCAATTTTCAAAAGATCTCAAATAATGAGATTTGGCCCAAATACTAGAAAAAACTAGTATTTGGGATATTTGCCAAAAATATTTACCAAATAATGGCAAATTGTATGGACAAACACTATTTGCCAAATTTTCCACCAAATACTATTTGGGAAATCTATAGCCAAACGGGCCCAAAGAGTCATTTGCTTTTGGTTAAGGATTAAATTGAAAAGGTTACTTGGAACACCATAACTCAATTCCAAGTGGCGACTTTGGAAAAATAAAATAATCCCTAATCAATATCGTCACTTAAGTTGGAAAAACTCTTTTTTCAAAACATTATTTGGAAAAATAGACGTGTGACAGTAGGTCCATCATATAGTGTACTCATAAGTCATCTATCATAATTTGAACAATCTAGCCCCACCTAACAACACAAAAACTTCCACACATCTTTGTTTGTAACCCAAACCAAAACTTAATCTACACAAAAGTCTATGATAAATTCCTAGTGAGTATGTACCAAATCAATTCACATCCATAGTCATATTTGAACTTTTATGTGAAAATACATACAACCTTCAATCTTTCACCTTTCTTAAATTATTTCCATGACGTAAATTTCAATTACCTTGAACTCTTCAATACACCAAACTCTTTTCCCTTTCGCTGACTTCCTTATTAATCTTATCCTTTGATCATCAACCTGTAACATTTTATCTTATACTCTAACGCAACATTATTAAGTAAACCCTTCCTTAGGTCCTTTAAAAATTAAAAGTAATAATTTTGTACGATCCAAACCATGCATAAGTCCGTCCAAATTCTCAATACCCAATGTGATTGATCATTTCTTTTCTGACCAATTTATACCTTGACAAAACACACTATCATTACCGTAGACTTACAATGAAAGACTTAAAATCAGATTTCAACTGTACCAATCAACAAACTTGAAACCACGAAAAATAATACTACCACACTCGAGCCAAATGTCTATAGACTTCTTTCTCAAATCTTATCCAACAATAACAAATATGAATGACATGTAACACTATCACCATAATCAGAGTAAAAGAGATGGAACCACGTGTCTTTGAACTCAATTATCCACTCTCTTTGAATATACATCTTTGATACTTGCAATCAGAGTAGATATCTTTGTTCTCGTCTCCTTCTAAAGGCTAAACTACATCCCACCAATTATATTCATTTATGACTCTAGCTCCTTTCACTTCTATTTGAGCAGTTTCTCAACAAATCCTACAACTTTTCATACGACCACACTACTCACCAAATAGTAACAAATCACAACTTTAGATACCTACAAGTTGTTATTACCATATTGATTCCATTTAGCTGAAAAATCATTATCATATGCCCCCATCCTTGTCATAATCTATCATGAATTCTTATTACTGTTATACTCAGTAGCCATTACCATCATCTTGAAGTCAACCTTATCATTGACGTGACACCTTAAACAAAGTTATACCAACCAAATCCAAAGGACTCAGTCAATTTTTTATATGCACTTACTTAGTAAAATTCTTAACTGCATTCACACAAGTATACCCCTTGAAAATTTTCCCATAAGCATTTCATTCCGATATTGATCCACTCCCTTAGATCTTAGGATGAAATCACTAGTCCTCATTTAGAATCCTCGAGATACACTTTACAACCTAAAACGTTAATACGATTCCAAAGATCCACCACGATAATCTTTCTTATACACAATGTTTTAACCCACACATCCGTAGTAATAACTAGTTTGTTCCTCAAATATAAAAGCAACATTGAATCTCATTATACGAGCATGTGGTACAATTGATAACTTCTTAAGTAGTTAGTATTCACACTTGAAAATTTATTTATCCATTTTCATAAATCACTAGTACCATATCGTGAAATTTTGTTAGATCTACCACTAGAACACATCATACCTACCGAGAAGATTGTACTCAAATAGCCCATACATTTTTACCCATTGAGTAGCTGCAAAATATTATCAAATCTGTTTGGTCTCTTAACCCAAAGCAATATGCACTCTTTCTGAAATCAGGTTGATGACATAAGTAACACACTCCATAACTCTAACCAAGTAAGAATCAATATCATTATAGTAGTTGTATCATGGCACTCTTTGCTCAATCTATGAAATTTTAGTAGAGATTCTGAAATCAATTGGCGCAACATCATCTCATCATTCGCTAAGCAATCCATACATGTTATGACAATTGTGCTAACTATATTTTTTAAAGTTACAGTGTTCATTATCTAATCATCCCTTTAATCATTTAACTTCCAATTGTCGAACCACTCTAGATATCGCCTATACCATACAAGTATAATTCTCTCTATTGGATAACTAACACGTTCATGAAGTCCATCAAATCATTGTTCAACCTCATCATTCCAATATCCTCAAATTATATCATCGAGCCATCACCTAACTCAACCCCTTTGAGTCACTGAACATTCTAAATTTGAGCACACATTCTTTCCATGAGTCTATCACCTCTAAAACAAATCTAACCTCCAAGCCATAAACGATACACCAACTTATAACTAAAGGAACCACGCACGACTCATCACTATAAGTGAGAGAGAATGGAATGAGGCAATAAGAATCAGAACAGACAAATGAGGCACGATAGAGATTCATATCAAGAAGTCAAGATTTTCCTAAAAGTCATTATAGCATCTCGATGATAAATACAGTCTCTGTACTGATCCTCAAAAATCTACTTATACTCGACTTGTATACACGTGAGACCTATGAACCTAAATTGCGAATATAAAAAAATAGAAAAGGAACAAGAAATAAAGAAAATGATATAAAAAATAGCATGATAAAAAAGCATAACTAAATGAGCCAAATTTGATTAGGTGAAAAAAAAACATGATTTGGAAACAAATAAATAAACAATTACGGATAAGAAAATGAGAAAAAAAAAAAAGAGAAGAGAAATAAAATATAATTGAACAACAAAGGGGAAGAAGAAGAAAAATCAAAATTGAGTATTAATTAGATTATGTTATAAAACAAAATAAAGAATAACTTAATTTGTGAAAAAGAGTAAATGAACAGAGAAAGAGAAAAAAAGAAAAACAAATGAAGATGAAAAAAGAAAGGAGAAATGAAAGAAAAAAGTAGAGAAAAGAAGACAAGACATGCAATTAGTATAGAGGGCCTCAAAGTAAAGGCGCAAGAGTGTGTAAGTAGTTTTCTCGTTGTGGGCATCTATGTTATTTTCCCTCAATGAATGGAAAAATAATTGATCCACCCAAAAGTTATTTGGACATAAATGAGTCGGACTAAAATGAATTTTAAAAAAAATAATGACTCAATCTGTCCAATTCTTACTAAATTTTAATTGTTTTACTTGTTCTTTTATACTTTTATAGTACAAAATATATTTTTTTCTTTATTAGGACTATATATAACATAACATAAAAATATATTTTAAAAATATTTTGACAAGGATTATTTTCTACTCTCTACTCTACATTTATAGAGAGGTGAATAGTAATTCTCCACTATTTCATTTTTAATTATTATATTATTGTTTTTATTATATAATATTTATAACTAACACATTAGAAATCATATATGACTATTAATCAAGTTTCTAATATTCGTGATTATTTTTCAATGTACATTTTAAAAAATATACTTCTTAAATCTATACTATTTTCATTCCGAATTAATAATATTTTCAATTTGTTTTATCTTTCAATTTTTTCACTTTTAATATATAACTTAAAATTATTATTATTATTCACTAGGAAAATACACAAAATTTAAATGATAAAATAAAATTTTCATTTTAAAATGCAATACATAATATAATAATTTAAATGTAAGACAACAATACATTACATAAAATAATAATTTTAAAAATTACAACGATAATTTAGCAATCCGATAGGTCATTTTTTAGATTAACAAATATTCAAAAAATAAATAAGTGCATGCAGTGGCGGGTTCAATTTTTTTTGGATTGTGAGTGCTCACTTATTTTAATATAAATTACTATAAATATATAATACAAGTGCACAATTATTTAAAAGTGATATTTAAAACATCAATGAGAAAAAAAATAAGATTAATACTACCATTAAAATAAAAAGAACTTTCAATTTTTGAGGGGGGTAATTTAGCTTCGAGGATTTCTTAGTCAAATAGCCAAAATTTCTCAAAAAGAAAGTGATTGGACATGACGTTTAAATTTTGTCATGTCACAAGTGTCACGACCCAGAAAGGGATGTGATGGCACTCATTTTATCCCACCAAGACAAGTCAGACTGAAACCTAACCATTACAATAAAATGTGGAAATAAAATATATATAAAAAAAGAAGTTTTATACTCAATTACTAATGCGGATAATAAGTCAACTTAACTTAATCTCCAAAACATGGTTGTAACGTGTACAAGCCTTTAATGTATTATGATAGATTTGAAAGAAAAATATATGTTTAAAATGATGTTGTCTCTAAAGTTATTCAAAATCATAAATAGGAGTAAGAAGGTGCGCTGAGATGACAAACAACTACCTCACAAATCTCCACAAGAAGCCTCGGAAAAGAAGAGAATAGAAAGTAATACAAAGATCCGGACTTGTAACCTACAAAAATGTAGAAGCAAGGGGTGAGTACCAAACCACGTGGTACTGAGCAAATAAACTTCTAAATACAAGCTAAGGGGATAAAATACGGGTACTCCTTATACCCCAACCAAACCTCCACAACTACAACTTGCATAAAACCAGTCCAACCTAATAGTTCACAATTTACTTTGCACATAGTTCAATTACAACACTCCAACAATTACAGATCAGCAACACAAGAGATCAAGTTCACCAATCACAAGTTCCACTGAAAGGCATTCACGAATTCACAAATGATATAGATATGCAATGCCAAGTATAATGATGCATGTCTGACCTAGTGATACATACCCGTTGTCTATTAGTCTGAAACCCATGGGAGACATAATTGTCCATGCATCCATCGCGGCGTGCGACACGCCCCTCGATAATAAAATTTGTCGCAACATGCGACACATCTCTCAATAATAGAATACGTCGCGACATGACACGTCCTTCGAAATGGTACATCCTCTTTAATTTTTTATTCTTCCTCAATTCACATAACACTTGTCACAATCATGTCTCAGAACTAATGGAAATGACATGTTCACACAAATAATGAGGAGATGACCATTTTCATAATAATGAACAATTCACAACAACACAAATGTGATACAACATCAACAATGATTCAACAAGTCTTTCAAACCATTATCAACACATCACACACAAATAATTAATCACATTGCCTTTTATTACTGTCACGATCCAACCCACTGAGTCGTGCTGGCACCTACTCTAACACTTAAGTAGGAGAACCTATATTCCTAACAGTTAAAAACAATGCAGAAGATTAAGAAGACTAAAATAAAATAATTTCATGGAGATTTTTCATAAATTAGGAGCTTTAAACCAATTGGAGTTAAGACTTGTAAAGTAGTTATGAAACGACCCCAAAAATGATCGAAAATGTGCTTCGAAAACACCTATAATTGTAATTTCCATATATCTCAAAATCCGTGCATGATTTCGGAAATTCGACTTCATATTCTTATTCAGGGGGTCAAATTGAGTGGGAAATGGGTCTAACCCGAATTTTAGAACAACCGTATCAAATTTCGAAAATCGCAAACTAATGCGATTTTGAGGGTCAACTTTAAAGGGGCATATCTCTCAGCACACAAGGAACTGGAAGGAGCTCAAACTATCAAAATTAAAGCTCTGTGAGTTAGCTTTCCAACGCAATTTTTTTCACCTCATTCCGAGTTAGGATGAAGGAGTTATGACCATTTTCGTAAAACCTGTCCGGCAGAAAATGCAAATTCCAGTAGCCGAAAACACTGTTCACCCGCCTCAATTTTTTTCTAAGTGTTGGGACCTTTTTTTTATAAAAAGGGGACATATCCATACTTAGTCATTTAACTTCAAAACATCCAAAAACTCTCTCTAAACCCTCTCCAAAAATTCCACCAAGATCATCAACCAAATTCAAGGATCCCAAGCTTTAATTCCGGATTCAAGATTCAATCTCAAGCAATTCTCCATTCCAATCTTCATCAAGAATTCTCCAAAGTTGAGGTATGTGGGTTGATTGTGGAAACCTTCCTTTCCACAAGTCCAACCATTTATCCTCTATTTTACTTCAAGTTTATGGGTCCTTATGATCATTTATGAACTCTTGAATTATGGAATTATTACTACACATCCTATTATGGTCTATTTTTGTATATTATCATGAAATGGAATGATTATATGATGTTTATGGTTTTCATGCCTCCATGATCAAATTATGAAGGTTGTTATATATGTATATATATATGTATGTTGTTGGTGGGCTGTTTTATATGGATTTTGAAATTGGTTGGACTTAGTACTCTTGAAACACATGATTTTATTTACATGAACAAGTAGCCCACCATATGTTTGATAAAATGTCATTTATAGAATTCTTATGAAATGGAAGGTCCAATGTACGTCCTATGAGTCGGATGATTATATAAGTATTGAAATGATGATGAAATGGATACATGTATATGATTTTCTCTATATAGTGTGTGAGTCGACCAAGCCTAGCTCGGGGGGTTGTAGGCCCGGGTAACCGTATCAAGGGGTTGGTACCTTGGTTGCCTAGTACGGGGGGTAGTAGGCCCGTATAACCGTATCGAGGGGTTTGTACCTTGGTTGCCTAGTACGGGGGGTAGTAGGCCCGTATAACCATATCGAGGGGTTGGTACCTTGGTCCCTAGCTCGGGGGGTGGTAGGCCCGGGTAACCACATTGAGGGGTTTGTACCTCTTTCGCCTCTCCAAGGGGGTGGTAGGCCTTGGAAATACTATATTGATGGTCACTCACCACACATGTACTACGTCCCACTAAATATGATTTTTATATAAGCGTCATTATATACATCATTTCATTTATGTGCTATCTATCGGGTATGATTATGAATTTTTCCTATGATGTCTATCTATTGTAGCATTGCATTGCATCCCACATACTTAGTACATTCAAACGTACTAACGCATACTCTATGCCTACATGATGTCACCATGTAGGGACCGGAGCACCGCTTGACCATCCTCCTCCGCGTGGCTAATACGATTTCCTATCAAGGTTATTGGTGAGTCCTCCATTCCGGGGACGTTGCTCATGATCTTTTGCTATGTATAAGACTTTTCTTTTTAGTTATGTTTTGACTATGAGGGTGAGCCCGGTAGTTTGTCTTGGCCCCCGCTAAGTACTCATGTTTAGAGGTGGTGTTGGACAAGTTGTGTATTATGCTTGAGCTTGACTCATCTATGGTATTTATGTACCATTTCTTCTTTTTTTCTCTTGCTCCCTTAGTCCCGATTTCCCCCTTTGATTATGCTTATTGCTTATGGTCATTTTAATTGCTTCCGCGACCAAGGATGTGTAATGATACGCTATGAGGCTTGTTTGGGGTTCCTTCGGGTTCCCCATTCGCCGGTCACGTCTAGGCCCTAGGCTTGGGTCGTGACAAACTTGGTATCAGAGCACTAGGTTGATAGATCCTCGGAGTCCAACACACCGCGTTGATTAGAGTCCGATTCATGGTTGTGTTGTGCACCACAACTATGAGTAGGAGGCTATGAGACGTTTTAGGAAATGTTTCACTTCTTCATTCTCTAAGTCGTGCCATAGATCTATAAGCTCTCTCTCTTATTCCTTGTCTTATGGTGTTTAAAGTTGGACCAGTTGAAGGGTTCTTGCTAGAAGGAGCGAGTGGTTGTAATGCCAATTATGGCTATGTGACTTGTGAGCTTTGATGGAATAGATTATGAAGTTGTATTTTGTGTGATTAATGCTTCATAATTGTCTTTGTGTTGGTTAGAAGAACTTGTGTAGGCTTACTCCAAAGGGGGAGATAGTGTGCCTACCTAGCAAGGTAATTGTGAGGTTATGTTTAGTTGATGGTAGAACCCATATGGTCAAATTGTTGATTCCCAAAGGAGCCTATCCGAGAGTGGAGATGGGAAAAGAAATTATATGCCCTAGGTCGGGATTATGTTGTGTTTTGAAGTTGACTTTGAGGGTTGCATGTACCATCTAGTTAAGGTGAAGAATAAGAAGTATAAGTGTTGACCAACTTCAAAGGGTTAGTTGTTGTATTTTAAGATTGATCTTAAGTATGGTCACTTAAGTAGGGTGCTTAGATAATACCTAGGCATAGTTGGTTGGTAGACCCCACCAAAAGTGGTGATAAGGGTTGACATGGTCTAGAGTTGTCTTAATCCAACTTTAGTGAAAAAGAGAAAGGTTTCTTGGTCAAAATTCCTCTAAGTTCCTCTAAGGTTTAACCAAGAAAGGATGTCTACCCGTAAGTCTCAAAGAGTGAGTGGTAGTGGATCTTAAGGGTTCCGGTATGTGTTTTATGTTTTATTGAATTGCGGAAATTCCATGGGCCAAAGATAGAGGAAGATCCTCTAGAGTTTATAAAGGAGTTATCTAAGGTGATGAACCTTGTAGGAGTAATCTTAGTAATACTTGTCTTTCGTGACTTGATAAAGAGAATATCGCGATTTTTTTTTTTTTTTTGTGTCGTCCTTAATATTCATGGGTTTAGTTATGGCCATATGTGAGTGATTAGTATAACTCAACTTAGTCCTTATGAGTTTTATGATGTGTTGGATTTTGACGAATAGTGATTCTTAAGTGGTACCTAGAGATGTTGAGTGATTAAGCTCCTTTAAAAGAGGGTAGGAGTGAGATCCTCATTGGTTTGAGAATCATGTTGTGTAATGAGATAGTTTAGGCTTACCCCAATGCGGGATAATATGCTTAGATGGTAAGGTTATTGAGTGTCCTTGATGTTTATGAGATAGGTTTGCTTGAATTCTCACCTTATGTGGTTTAGTGAATTGGAGCAATCTAGACCCGAATTGGTAGATTCATATGAGATCTTGAGTGATATCCTAGTGACGGCCTTAGAAAAGGATGCTACTAGGGTTGACTTGGAAGAATTTTTGGGATGAAGGTACCGGTATGTGGTAATTTCATATGAGAGTAAGTGTTATGTTGATTTCCGGTACTACCTTATCTTGTATGATGCCTTATGAGGCTATGAGGCTTAGAGTTCTCCGGATGAGTTAATAGAACCTTTTTCGGATTTTACCCCGGTTAGTGGTTTAAAGTTAGAAAAAAAAGGGGTTTGTGAAGAATATCTCTTACCTTGTTCCCCTAGGAATACTCTTGTTGACTTAGTGAAACTTGGCATGTTAAGCCTTGATGTGACTCTTAGTATGGATGGGTTGCATACTTGGTGTGTTTTTATTGATGATAGGGCTCGGATGGTTAGAAGAATATGGGGCCCTTGAGTGTGTACTAGTTATCACCTTGTTGAGTAGGATGACATTTGGGTACAATTTCTTCCTATTATGGATTTGGTGTTTGATTGTGTCATATAAGGGTGGTATGGCTAGATGTTGAGGACCATAGACTTTTGCAAAAATGGCAAAATGTGAGTTTGGTTATGTCTTTAGGAGTGCTTGGAAAAAGTTTTCTTGAGGGTTGTAGTGAGGGCTTCCTCCTAAGGAGGGGATGGTGTGCTTAAAAAGCATGATTTGTTGAAATCCCAACATCCTCATCTCTTTCTTCCATTCCTATTCTAGCTTGAGACCAAGAGTTCCTAGATGGGCCTATGTTATGTTTTAGAAGTCATGTGTGATTTTTATATTCTAATGATTTCCTTATGAAAGGTATGTTTTTGAGAATTCATGTTTTGAGATAAAAATGAGTTTTCATGTTTCATGCCCCTCATGTTGATAGGCAATTAGAGTAAGTAACCTATGTGATTCATGAGGTGAATGGTTTAAATGTGCTTTTAAGAAGTAATTGCATAATTGGCCGAAGATCATATGATAAGCATGATTTGAGTTGAAGGAGGAAATTCCTCCAATGAAACGGAATATGTCTAAGTTGCATGCATATTGAGTTCGTAGAAGTAGTCCTATTCTCTCATGTTGTATGATGTGTGTTTTAAATGGAGATTTTTTTCTCCTAAGTTGTGCATTGTGTGTAATATGGTATACTTGACTTGATGATGTGAATTAAATGAACATGCTTGAATGTGTTCTTATGAAATGGAATGTTAGCTCCTTATGTGGTGGAAACTTTCCTAAAGAGTAGAGGAGGTAGTTCCTCCCATGTTTATGTGAATTAATGAGGTTTGCGCATTTCCATAAAAACTTGTGTTTTTGAAGAAAGATGAGTTGTATGAGTTGTTTCCCTCATGTTGTAGTGCATTGGTTATAAGTGATCTATTGTACTTCATGAAAATAAGGTATGAGCATGTCTTAGTAAGGAGTTGAGAAGTTCCTCCTTGAAAGAGTGCTATTGAACATGGAAACTTGCATATGTGCTTAATGATGTATGGACTATGTAATGACTAGGAGAAGGTAGTTCCTCCTATGAACATGAGAAATGTTGATGTTGGTGTGTTATGACTAGGAGAAGGTAGTTTCTCCTTGAACATCACTAAACATGATAATGTCATTGCATACATTCATGTTTAAGTTGACAATTGGTTTATTGTGGTTTTACAATTATGTTGAGGTTTTTGAAATAAGGTGTAAGTGCATTGTTGCATCCTTATGTGGGCTGAAATTACCATGTTTGTGTCTCTCATGTATGTTTCTTTAACATTCGGGGACGAATGTTCCCAAGGGGGAGATATTGAAACGACCCCAAAAATGCCCGAAAATGTGCTTCGGAAACACCTATAATTGTAATTTCCATATATCTCAAAATCCGTGCATGATTTCGGAAATTCGACTTCATATTCTTATTCAGGGGGTCAAATTGAGTGGGAAATGGGTCTAACCCGAATTTTAGAACAACCGTATCAAATTTCGAAAATCGCAAAAAAATGCGATTTTGAGGGTCAACTTTAAAGGGGCATATCTCTCAGCACACAAGGAACTGGAAGGAGCTCAAACTATCAAAATTAAAGCTCTGTGAGTTAGCTTTCCAACGCAATTTGTTTCACCTCATTCCGAGTTAGGATGAAGGAGTTATGACCATTTTCGTAAAACCTGTCCGGCAGAAAATGCAAATTCCAGTAGCCGAAAACACTGTTC
This sequence comes from Solanum verrucosum, assembly GCF_900185275.1. NCBI lineage: Eukaryota > Viridiplantae > Streptophyta > Magnoliopsida > Solanales > Solanaceae > Solanum > Solanum verrucosum. The sequence continues at coordinate 637,338 of NW_026020084.1, read as the reverse complement.
ACCCGCCTCAATTTTTTTCTAAGTGTTGGGACCTTTTTTTATAAAAAGGGGACATATCCATACTTAGTCATTTAACTTCAAAACATCCAAAAACTCTCTCTAAACCCTCTCCAAAAATTCCACCAAGATCATCAACCAAATTCAAGGATCCCAAGCTTTAATTCCGGATTCAAGATTCAATCTCAAGCAATTCTCCATTCCAATCTTCATCAAGAATTCTCCAAAGTTGAGGTATGTGGGTTGATTGTGGAAACCTTCCTTTCCACAAGTCCAACCATTTATCCTCTATTTTACTTCAAGTTTATGGGTCCTTATGATCATTTATGAACTCTTGAATTATGGAATTATTACTACACATCCTATTATGGTCTATTTTTGTATATTATCATGAAATGGAATGATTATATGATGTTTATGGTTTTCATGCCTCCATGATCAAATTATGAAGGTTGTTATATATGTATATATATATGTATGTTGTTGGTGGGCTGTTTTATATGGATTTTGAAATTGGTTGGACTTAGTACTCTTGAAACACATGATTTTATTTACATGAACAAGTAGCCCACCATATGTTTGATAAAATGTCATTTATAGAATTCTTATGAAATGGAAGGTCCAATGTACGTCCTATGAGTCGGATGATTATATAAGTATTGAAATGATGATGAAATGGATACATGTATATGATTTTCTCTATATAGTGTGTGAGTCGACCAAGCCTAGCTCGAGGGGTTGTAGGCCCGGGTAACCGTATCAAGGGGTTGGTACCTTGGTTGCCTAGTACGGGGGGTAGTAGGCCCGTATAACCGTATCGAGGGGTTTGTACCTTGGTTGCCTAGTACGGGGGTAGTAGGCCCGTATAACCATATCGAGGGGTTGGTACCTTGGTCCCTAGCTCGGGGGGTGGTAGGCCCGGGTAACCACATTGAGGGGTTTGTACCTCTTTCGCCTCTCCGAGGGGGTGGTAGGCCTTGGAAATACTATATTGATGGTCACTCACCACACATGTACTACGTCCCACTAAATATGATTTTTATGTAAGCGTCATTATATACATCATTTCATTTATGTGCTATCTATCGGGTATGATTATGCATTTTTCCTATGATGTCCATCTATTGTAGCATTGCATTGCATCCCACATACTTAGTACATTCAAACGTACTAACGCATACTCTATGCCTACATGATGTCACCATGTAGGGACCGGAGCACCGCTTGACCATCCTCCTCCGCGTGGCTAATACGATTTCCTATCAAGGTTATTGGTGAGTCCTCCATTCCGGGGACGTTGCTCATGATCTTTTGCTATGTATAAGACTTTTCTTTTTAGTTATGTTTTGACTATGAGGGTGAGCCCGGTAGTTTGTCTTGGCCCCCGCTAAGTACTCATGTTTAGAGGTGGTGTTGGACAAGTTGTGTATTATGCTTGAGCTTGACTCATCTATGGTATTTATGTACCATTTCTTCTTTTTTTCTCTTGCTCCCTTAGTCCCGATTTCCCCCTTTGATTATGCTTATTGCTTATGGTCATTTTAATTGCTTCCGCGACCAAGGATGTGTAATGATACGCTATGAGGCTTGTTTGGGGTTCCTTCGGGTTCCCCATTCGCCGGTCACGTCTAGGCCCTAGGCTTGGGTCGTGACAAGTTAACACCCCAAGGATCTAGTCTAAATAGGTACAATAACTACTAAGAGTACAAGGTATAATAAAATTATAAATGACGCAACTCCCACCACGCGGAAGGAAAAGTAGAAGTTGTTGAAGATTATCTTCGTCCTCACCTATGAAACATCACTGATCCTGCAACCAAACAATGCCAAAAGGCATAGCAAGATTAGTATGAGTACAACCACACATACTGGTAGGCATCATCGGTCAACCCGACTACCCACCGCATAATATGAGAAATCAACTGGCGAAACAAGCAATAAGACTAACCATTCCTCCACCTTTATATTCCCAACCGACTCAAGGCTCTAACCATTACTCTCTTCGTTCTTAGTCATACCTAGTCATCTGTCCATTGAAAAGACATTCCGGAAACAACTAATACCCACCTGGTCAACACCCACGACAAGCCTACACTTCATTTCCGTCTCCACTAAACTTATAACCCCGTATTACGCCTATCGAGGATTACTACCCCATTCTAGGGAAAACCACTATAGACACTATCACTAACTACCACCCTAAACTTTAACAATAATACCTGTGACCACATCTAGCTAATAACGATAGCACCAGGACCCTTAGTTTTCCCTTACCATGCTACAACCTGATTTGGGACTCTACCATTCATAATCTATTACACAACAGATATCTCCAATTACCTACAACATCGCAACCCCACATATAAGAACATAATGAATAACCCACTAAACTCTTCATGAAACATGTCCAATTCCGCATTATCAAAAATACGAGCAATTACACATATAATACAAGCCAATCCTCTCATGGAACCCACTCCCAAACCGTTAGTGTACCGGAACGTGGTACCCGATCCAATGCAAGTTAGTGTGCTAGAACGTAGCACCCAATCCAATAAATATGTCGGTATGTGACATTCGATCCAATCCAAGTTAGCGTTTCGGTACGTGACACTCGATCAAATGCAAGTTAGTGTGTCCGTACGTGACACCCGATCCAAACATCACAATCATAATCGTATTCACATCCATAACATACAATACCCACTTCATATAGTCAAGTACTTGAGTTCATGGCATGCATTGTTATAATAACTTCATTAGGTTTGATTCTACTTTTATCGAATGTCATACACGCATGCGTACCATACACCAACCGATTTACCAACATTATACAATTAGGAAATCACAACAATCGCCTCAACCCTATTCCACAAACTAGGGCTTTCTCCTACGATATACATCTAATGTAACACTAAAGGATATACTCATAATCAACCCTTGCCCGGTGCACAAAAATCCTAAGCATGAATTTTATCGTCAATTTCAACATACTATGCATTGATTAACACATTCATAACTACTCAATAAGTAAACCTAGCCTACCTGGTCGCCAAGCATTCACAAAGGGATTATAGATGAATTTATGGTTTCCAGACGATGGGACGGTGGATTTGACTAGAATTCTGCAAGCTATTGACCTCCTTACGCTAGAAATCTCTTCCTCCTTCTTTCCCAAGCCTAGAGAAGCTTTTAGAGGGGTTCTGGGGTGATTTACGTCTAATTTAGGAGTTTTTGGAAGAAGGAGAAAAGAAGACTTCGCATTATTTTACATTCTGTCTCGCCTATCCCGCTTTGGCGGCTACTTACCCCATTGTGGCGTTGCCGCCCAAGCGAGCAGCAGCTAACCCGCCATGGCAGGACAGTAGCCCTAGTATTTTCCAATGTTTTTGCTTTTCCTAAATAACAACGGTTCGTTCATTACAATGGATACCAATTTACCCCTTGTTCGTCCCTGAACGACTAGTGGATGGATCATTATGCGCCCTGTCTTGGAGCATTCTTAACTAAGTGATGGTCTATTACGAAACCATAACAGATAGTGGATTTTAAAATTTTGAAACACGAAACGTGTTATACTCAAAGACCGGTTAAGAATTTGAGGTAACCCATGAAGAAAAGCATGCGTCCCATTTACACAGTTTGATCCCGCCAGAGCGACAGGCCTTCCACTAAGGCGGGGCTGCTGTGACGAGGAATCTCCTGTTGAAGTGGGGGATCAGATGCAGAAAAGGGGGAAAAGGAAACATTTTTCCCATTTCTCCCTAAACTTTCAAAAACTCTCCAAATCCTCTCGATCGCTCTCCTTCGAACGTCAAAAACAAGGTAACTTTCTTACTCTTTACTCTATTTACTTCGTTATTTACTTAACTACGCTTGCATGACATTAAACGATTGATTAGAATAGGCTTTGGGGTAGTTTTCGAAAATCAACATAGGTTGCTTGATTTGTTAGGAAAACGTAGCATGGGTACTTCCCTTACGTCCCCAACGTCTCCACAATATTCTGGACATAAGGATTTTGTAAAAGTATGGTCGAATGGGTACCAAAACGGGTGAGGGAGTTGAAGGGTCTCTTGATAGAAACTCGGATTTGAGCACTATTTAGGGGTTATTTTGCCGAAATAATAGCATTTCTACGTTCTAGGGTACTTAATTAATAGGTTCTGATCTGCTGAAATTTTGTTAAAAATGAGGATTTTGGGACGAAGAGGCGCCATGATCGCACCTGGTGTTCATCCCAGATGAAGGCCGCTTTGGCGCCCTTCATCCCGCAATAGCGGCCTCTCCTCATCCCGCTCTGGCGGGATTTCGGCGGCTGTGGTGGGACTCAGTGGGGCAGTATCCTTTTGCCACTTAAATCAGAAATTTTTCTCTTTCCTTTTTTACCTTAAATTGTTTAATCCTATCATGTTCTAATGTATACCTTCCAACTTTTGCATGCTTCTCTAAATGGCTAGTGTCAACGAAGAAAATCTACCTTTCGTCCGTTTTCCCGATGCTGCCAGTCAGGAAAGGCATCATGACTACTGAAACAACAAATTTTGCTGTGAGAGAGGTTTTGTCTTAGTCAAGCTTAAGGAGAAGGCACCTGTCTTTTATGCTCTCCTGATGGAGATTGGATGGGCTCCACTGACTAACGCTTCTCATGCCGCAAGTTACGACTAGGTGAGGGAGTTCTATGTCGTTCTTCCTATAGTTTGCTGGGACGTTCCCCATCCCTCCATTCGTATACGGGGAATCGACATCCCTATGAACGCCACAGCCATAAATGAGGTGCTTGAGGTCTCGAATGCGGAGTACGAGGCCAAGCTCAAGGAAATGGATCTGGCTGGCTGAGGGATACGCTGGTGGAGCCTGTGTGCTGGGACATGGTTTATTCGCCTACTACTGAGGGTATCACTAGCGCGGATTGGTCACCGGATGCTAAGAGGTGGGAGCACTTGGTTACTAGGAGGATTCGCCCGTCGAGCAACCGCACCGACGTGACATTTCCTCAGGCCTTGGTGGTGGCGTGCGCAGTGCAGGGCATTGAGTTGAATGTGGGGGCGCAGATTATCTCTGAGTGGAAGATGTTTTACTAGGGCAACAAGAAGGCTTTTTTCCTACCAGGACTTATGAATGCGCTATGCAAATAGGCGGGGATACGCATCTTAGACATTAATGAGGTACTCCCTATGGATCCCCCCCCCCCCTTCACCCTTTTTTGGTTAGGTAGGGTTCTACTTATCGGAGCAATAGGAGGAGGGCGGACAGGGCCAGCAGCAGTCACGAGGCTACAGAAACGGACGGGAGGCGACGACACTCATCCCACCCGGTCCCAGCCCCCACTCTTAGGTGCACAGGTAGAGAAGGACCTGGCGACCGTCTAGAGGAGATTGAGGCGGTCCTTTGCTGACACCACTCCGGTTCCACCCAGCACTAGCCTAGAGGTTGAGATGCTCCGTGGTGAGCTGCGCCAGGAGAGGAGGAAGGGTCTGTAGAGGGACTGCTTGATGGTTTGGATATGGAAGATTTTGAAGATCGTCTTTAATTGTGTTGCTCCGGACATGAGATTCCCCGAGTCGAGATAGGCGACTTCTAGCATTTCACCTTTTGGATGAGACTGTGAAGGGAATGGCACCCCCGGTTCGACTCTGATGACAACACATCAAAGTCCCAAGGATCTTGATTTGGTTTTTCACCCTTCTTGGGCTTGTAATTTAGAACAAACCTTTATTTTTATCTCTTCATCTTTCTTTATGTTTTTGAAGCACATGGATGCTGGTTTTTGCAGTAAATAATTAATTGTTGGGTTTTACATTTCCTTTTTCGATTGTTGAGCACTGACCAAAAATACAGAGTTACTCTATACACGACTTGGGGTCTGCAAGTGTGACTAGGGAAAGCAGGGGAGATAGGGCTGAGATTTTGTCTCACCCTGTCCCGCTCTGGCGGAAGAAATAATTCTGGCGGTCTCGCCCTGGCGGGTATAATCCCGCCCTAGCAGCTCAGACAGAGATAGAACCCAGGCCAAAATTTTCTAGGGTTATCCTCGTTTCTAAAATTTTCCATTGACCCACAGCTATAACATAGGCATTTTTAGAGTAATCCCGACGATACACATTCTCATTAACCCAATATTAGAACCCACACATTCCCAGGATACGCCCAGACTTCATTTTACGAATCACATCGTAACTCATCTAGATCCTTGCATCGAACTTAGTCATGACCTTCTTTTTACAACGAGTTTCACGATACTCAAGCAGTTACAACTTGCCTAGTTTCAACACTTCTGCCAGCACATTGTACATATCAAAGTTCAGACACACATTTATTGGGCACTTAATCAGATCATCATATCCACGCAAATACAACTTTCACATTCACAGTTAATTTAGACAACAAGAAGCACACATTCACAGTTTCAAGTTACAACTCACAAACAAGTCCAAATTCTTAATTTGTTCGTTCCATAGATGACCATTACTGGTCATCTATTCGTTTATGCATCCCCTAGGGCCAGATACCAATTGGAACCTTCTCAGTTCCAATTTACCTTGCTCGTGTTCCTTCAGCTGTAACTACGAGGTCTAGTTCACTTCGTTGAGGTACCAATTGGAATCGGGAGATACCAATTGGACTCAACTCATACCACAAGCGACACTCACATGATAGGAGAGAAAAGATGGGACAACTTCCTAGAATGTTTCATAGCTTCCTGAAGATTAGATGTGGATGTCAACACACCCATCCGCAAGAGTCTACTCCACATTTGCTCTTGTACGGGGAGACTGGTAACCTTGGATCTGATACCAATTTGTCATGACCCAACCCACCGGGTCGTGCGGGCACCTACTCTAACACCTAAGCAGGAGAACCCTCGATTCCTAATAATTAAAAACAATGCAGAAGATTAAGAAGACTAAGATAAAACAATTTCATGGAGATTTTTCATAAATTAGGAGCTTTAAACCAATTGGAGTTAACACTTGTAATGTAGTTAACACCCTAGGGATCTAGTCTAAACATGTACAAGAGCTACTAAGAGTATAAGGTATAACAAAATTATAAATGCCGCAGCTCCCACCACGCAAAGCAAAAATTAGAAGCTGTTGGAGATTATCTTCGTCTTCACCTATGAAACATCGCTGATCCTGCAACCAGACTATGTCAAAAGGCTGGTAGGCATTATCGGTCAACGAGAATACCCACCGCATAATATAAGAAATCAACTGGCGAAACATGCAAAAGACTAATTGTTCCTCTACCTTTATATTCCCAACCGACTAAAGGCTCTAGCCATTACTCACTTCGTTCTTGGTCATACCTAGTCATTTTATCCCTTTAAAAGACATTCCAAAAACAACTAATACCAACCCGGTCAACACCCACGACAAGCCTATACTTCATTTCCGTCTCCACTCAACTTATAACCCTGTATTATGCCTATCGAGGATTACTACCCCATTCCGAGGAAACCCACTATAGACAGTACTATCACTAACTACCACCCCAAACTTCAACAATAATACCCGTGACCATATTCTAGCTAACAAGGATAGCACCAGGACCCTTAGTTTTCTCTTACCATGCTACAACCTGAATTGGGACTCTACCATTCATAATCTATTACACAATAGATATCTCCAATTATCTACAACATCGCAACCCCCACATATAAGAACATAATGAATAACCCACTAAACTCTTCATGAAACATGTCCAATTCCACATTATCAATAATACGAGCAATTACACATATAATACAAGCCAATGGCCCTCTCATGGAACCCACTCCCAAACTGTTAGTGGCACCAAAGTGTGGTACCCGATCCAATGCAAGTTAGTGTGTCGGAACGTAGGACTCGATCCAATAAATATGTCGGTACGTGACATCTGATCCAATGCAAGTTAGCGAATCCGTACGTGACACCCGATCCAATGCAAGTTAGTGTGTCGGTACGTGACACCCTATCCAATGCATGTTAGCGTGTAGGTACATGACACTCGATCCAATGCAAGTTAGTGTGTCGGTACGTGACACCCGATCCGAACATCACAATCATAACCGTATTCACATCCATAACATACAATACCCACTTCATATAGTCAAGTACTTGAGTTCATGGCATGCATTGTTATAATAACTTCATTAGGTTTGATTCTACTTTTATCGAATGTCATACACGCATGCGTACCATACACCAACCGATTTACCAACATTATACAATTAGGAAATCACAACAATCGCCTCAACCCTATTCCACAAACTAGGGATTTTTCCTACGGTATACATCTAATGTAACACTTAAGGATATACTCATAATCAACCCTTGCTCGGTGCACAAAAATCCTAAGCATGAATTCTACCGTTAATTTCAACATACTACGCAGTGAATAACAGATTCATAACTACTCAATAAATAAACCTAGTCTACCTGGGCGCCAAGCATTCACAAAGGGATTATAGATGAATTTCTAGTTTCCGGACGACGGGATGGTGGATTTGACTGGAATTCTGCAAGTTATTGACCTCCTCACGCTAGAAATCTCTTCCTCCTTCTTTCCCAAGCCTAGAGCAGATTTTGGAAGGTTTCTGGGGTGATTTACGTCTAATTTAGGTGCTTTTGGTAGAAGGAGAAAATAAAACTTCATGTTATTTTACATTCTGTCTCGCCTATCCTGCTTTAGCGGCTACTTACCCCGCTGTGGCGTTGCCGCCCTAGCGGCAGCTAGCCCGCCATGGCGGGACAATGACCCCACTATTTTTTTAAGTTTTCACTTTTCCTAAATAACGATGGTTCGGGTCGTTACAATTACCCTTTTATCAGTATTAGAATTATTCAATATGGACAAGTCAATCTATCACCAAGTCTCATTACTCCCAAACACACACCACAAAGAAATACACGATTCTATACACTTAACAAGGGTTGAGATATCGTCTTGCCTCAAACAATCGAACAATTACTCCGAAACTTGAGTCTTATCCTTTCATTGAGCTCCCAAATAAATGCAATCTATTCACATAATAATCACAATAAGATTTCTAAACTAACAACACCCGTATTACTAGACCGAAAAACTCACACAAACCTATAATCAAGAGCAACCCTTATTAGACATGTTTTGCATGCTTTGAATGTTCACACTCTTGCAGTTGTCCACCCCCCGAAGGGTATTTTTCATTTGATTGAAACTTATTTAATCAAATTTTTTTGGTCCGAAAATGAGGAAAGGGGTAAATATCATTGGATCTCTTGGGATAACTTAAGTTACCCCTATAGAGAAGGTGGTTCTAATTTCAGGAAACTAGAGGATACCTACAAAGCTTTCACTGCTAAGCAATGGTGGAAGTTCAGAACTTCTAATTCCCTTTGGGTCAATTTTCTCAAAGCAAAATACTGTATAAACGATCACCTTACCACCATTCAATGGAAGCCCAGTCAATCCCACAGTTGGAAAGCAATGCTAAAAATTAGAAGTGAGGTCGATGGCAAGATATGGTGGAGAGTAAGGGAAGGAAACATTGACTTTTGGTTCGACAATTTGACCAAGGAAGGGCCACTATGGAGCCTCATGGAAGATGTCATAGTGGATCAACATATATCCATCACAGAAGTTTATCGTCAAAGCCAATGGGACTGGAATGTTTTGCATCCATACCCCAGTGAGAAGATCAAAGATCTCATCAGGAAGTGCTTTATTTCTCTCAATAACAATACAAAAGACATTCCTTATTGGACTGAAACGGAGTCGGGGACCTTTTCCATCTCCTCTACCTGGAACTTACTCATGCAAAAAAGGTTGTTTGCTCCTATTGACTCCAAGTTGTGGCACAAAAATGTCCCTTACAAGATGTCTTGTGTGGCATGGAGAGCAATCCACTGCAGGATGCCTACTGATGACAAAGTTGCAAAAAAATTTAAAATTAACTTTGTCTCTAAATGTTTTTGTTGTATTGGTGCAGGTATGAAAGTAGGGATGGAGACCGATGAACATCTCTTCTGCTCAGGCCATTTTGCACAGTTACTATGGAGTTCTTTTTTAGGAAGGATAGGTATATGTACCAAGAATACCAGCCTTCGGGATTTAATTCAAAGATGCTGGAATTGTACTGCCAAAAATCCTATTGCTGCCTATGTTGTAAAAATTCTCCCTCCTATTTTAATGTGGGAACTATGGAGATCAAGGTGTAACTCTAGATATGATGAAGAAAAGCCCTCTATCATTAGATCTACGTCACTCATATCTTTCAACATATGTCAATTGTCGAAGAAAACTTTTACAAATTTGAACATACCTGAGAACTGGGAGAATTTATTGAAGCTCATGGAATTAGCATAGTTGATACTAGCTCTGTCCCTGTGAGGTGGTTAAAACCCCCGTTCTTATTTGTGAAAATGAACTCTGACGGTTCATGTGTTGGAAATTCTACAGGAGGTGGTGGAATAGTGAGAGATTCCATGGGCACATGTTTGATGGCCTTCATCCTCCTACTTGGAAGAGGCATCAGCAACACTGCAGAATCAGACGCGTTTCTCTTTGGACTTAGATGGTGTATTAATAATGGTCATAATCTCATCATTACCGAGACTGATTCTCTACTCCTTCGAAAATGTATTAATAACAGTTGGTCTATCCATGGAGGATTAAGGAATCAGTGGAGGAAATTAGAAGATTGATTCGGAGACATGATATAATTATTAACCAATGTTTTAGGGAAGCAAATCATGTGGCTGATAAATTGGCTTCAATGAGCCATTTTGTTGAGGAAGTTAAAGTATTTACTCAGCCTAGCACTATTCCCAGGCAGATTAGAGGCCTACTGAACGTTGATAAATGGCGATTTCCCTCCTTCAGAGTCAAACAAAGAAATCGAGTATGATTTTCTTTGAGCCACCTTGAGGTGCTTCTATGTGTTTGGCATTGTTTGTGCCTCCTTTTGCACGTGTATATTAAGCAAATCTCATTAGGAAGGTAAGGTAAAGTCCTCCTTCCTCTTTTGTAATCCACATTAATGGTAATGGCAAGGCATCTATTTAATTAAAAAAATAAAAAGTTACTAAATCTTGATGCCAATTAACAAGTCAACTCTCATATTTTCTAAATTCAAGTCTAGGGTTAAGTTTCAATTTCTCCAATATTATAAATTTAATAGTATTCATATAATACAATATATCTAATATTTAGATACTTATCTCAATATATCAAAATTTGAATCATAATGTGATAATCATAAAAAAATAGAAAGATCAAAGTCAAGTTACGTGGCAATGCTTAAACCACAGAGATCCCATAATTTATCTACGAAAATCCATGTATGCATAACAATAACTAAATGTCGAATTTATCCTACAAATTGTCACATTCTCCAATGAGTGGCTCATCATTATCCATCATTGCATAATTATTGTCTCCAAAGTCATACTACAGCAACATTAATTTTAAAGAATTCATTAACTTCTAACTTATAATAATCCAAAATCCTATAAGTGACCATGCATCATCCTACATCCTAATTATGACTTCCATTTACTATGTATTCAAGGTACTTGAGAATTTGAAGCTGTACCTGAACGCGCAGTCGTTCTAGGTTGACGCCATGGGTAAATTTTCTCACCCAACGTTTTGTTTTCTCAAATTGTGACCTCAATAAAATGTTACTTCCACTAACTTAAATTAATTATATGGGCTAAATGGTAAAGAGTATTAAATAAATTTTAAACTTAGTCCATTAGCAGTTAACTAATAAAAATTTAATTATTTAATAAATACCGGTCAATTAATTAACTATAGTTAAACGAATAGTTCAAAATTCTCTAACTAACTTCACAAACTGATAAAAAATGACTAGGGCAACTATCGAGAGGGGTAAGACGAAAATTTCCAAAAAATGACAATACGGATTATTACAACGAGAAACTCACTAAACGTTAAAAAAATTAAGACTAGAAGTTAAGTAAAAAGAGAAGAACATGTGAGAGTTTATATTGGGAGGGGAAAAAGAAAATAAAAAATATATATATAAATAGTTGTTATTAGCGAGAATCGAACCATTGACTTCCCTAAAGGCAAGGCCATCAATCTAGTCACTAGACTAAAGCACCCACTAAAAGATTTGTTCATTGGGTGTTGAATGTTTAATATAGTTCGACTTTGAAGAAATCACTATACATATGAACAATTTTACGTCGAGGTTAATGGGTGCTCGAGCACCCGAAAGTCGTATGTGAGACCCCATAAGGGTATGATCAAAGAAGTGCTCATGTTGAACTCTGTAATGCATGCATTAACAGAACATTTATGGGAACAACTTAATAATTTTGAACTTGAGTATTTATGTAACGTTTATGTGATTGTATTTCATTAATAATTTCTCTTTTATTTTAATCATGTATTAATATGTATAATATATAATATTTGCTTGCAATTTATATTATTTATAGATTTAAATAAAATATAATTTTTTTTAAAATTAAGAATTTAAAAAGAATAAAATTCTATATTACATGAAGATTATATAGGAAGATTATTTTGAAAATATTATATAATAAAATAAGAAAATAAAAATAATAGGAATAGTAATATGATATTGAAGAGAATGGAAAAATTCCATTTTTAGTTTTTAGAGAATAAAATAGATAATAGTGTAGGAGACCACATATGTAGTGAGCTAATAAATAGGGTCAATGCCCAATTGAAACTTGGGCAAGTCATGCTTTCATCTATACTGTAGTTAGCTTAGTTCCTTAGCATTCATTGTCTCTCTTTCTTCTTGTTTCTATTTCATTAGTTTTGTAAAGCCTCAGTAGAACCAAATTGAGAACACTAGTAAAAGTGTATATACAATACAGATGAAACACCAATGACATAAAATACGTATATATTACTTTGGCTGGAAAGAACATTTTATTTCCAAATAAATTATTCACGTTCCTACACTGCTGTTCATGCAAAAGACTACTAGAACGAACAAACCTTCTTTCGGGAACAAATCTACAAACCTAAGATCTTCTAATCTCATATCCTGTTTCCTCCAAATGAAAACCTATACCACATGCAAACTCAGCTTATATAAACTTTGCATTGACCTACTAGCCATAGAAACCTTCCATTTCTTCAATCGGGTTTGACAAAACCATTTTCCATCATTCAATGGGCAAATGGTAAAATTGGATTGTCATTAAGATTTTGCAAATTAATCCAACCATCTGGTTTCCAGATGTACAACCAGCAAATAACGCCAGCAGCAAGCACCATAGCAGATTGCTTACCCTCAGAAGTATTCTGTATGGACAGAGACCCAATATTTCAAGCCACTCCGAACCTGCAGGAAACAAGGAGGGAAGGAATGAGCAGCTTCACAAGAACATGCCGTCATATTCTAAAATAAAATTATCCATCTAATATTTAATGATTTTCCACTAGCCTTCAGAAAAAATGTTCTAATATATCATGTAGTAGAAAAGCATATGACGTTGCCAACACTCCAAAACCTGTGTTAGTCTTTGCTGTTTGCTCAGACAACGGTTTCTCAAGAATCCAACATTTCCAATTGACAAAAAAGCACTAAATTATGGAAACCAAGGAACCAACAGAACTGATTTGCAAGAATCTAAGTGTTAACTTTCAGGCTAGGTTTCAGGTTTGGCCCAGAACCAAAAAAAGAGAAATGAATACCCTAATGCCAGTTGAAGCAAGGGTTACCTAATAAAACTAATCTAATAGCCAATAAGCACAACACTAAGGGGTAAAGTGGATAGAATAAGATGGTGGATTCTATGCAAAGTCAAAAAAGGCTGGATTTTTTAAATTTTTTTCTCTTCTTTTAATTCGAGCAGCAGCTGGAAGCATGTAGCAATCCAGTTCCAAGGAAGGGAGAATTTTCCAACTTCTACCTAGATAAAACACAACCTCACCAGCCAAACAGAGTCACAGACAACTGCGAGTTAGTAAGCTGGGGGTCTGGTTTCAAAGAAGTGGGTGAGAAGATTCCAGCAGTGCATGTCCATGACATGTAGAGGAACAATGGCACAACACTTCTTGGGAGCTAGGAGTTGGTGTAAATACCAGCATTTGCTATTAGCTTTTTGGTTTGTTACGTACCAACACATAACTGACTGTACTCCTAACTTATATAATCACATGTCCTGCACAATATTGAAGGGATGCAATTGCCACGTCATTTTATTTAACTAGTTTTGAGGCACGTGCGTTGCATGTAAATATCAAACTATGTACTACATTAAAAAATAATGTCAATATTATTAAATCAAAACTTTAAGTAAACTACTATAAATACAATAATAAAGAATAAGTTCCTATGAATAGTGGATGTAAATCTTTTTATGATTATTACTAAAATTGTCGAATCAATATTCGAAAACACCTATAACTATTTATAATATAAAGCTAGATATAGATAAGGTAATGTGGCACCTCTCTATGGCATCCAATTAGATTTATCTTTTTTCCTTCTTCTTTTTTCCGATGTTTTTCTCATTTTAAAATTAATTGTAATATGTAAAAATAAAAATGTCACTCTTAAAATCTCTTAGTTAGACCTCTTAAATGTAGTTTCTCCTCCCTCCCCTATAGAGCATTACTTAGTTATTATTGTATTGTTGGAGTTTCTGCTTTTAATATAATATAAATAAATAAAAATTGATATAAAATATAGAAGATTTACAAACTACATTGAATGTTTTTAGTTGAAGTATTATATTAATTTAACATTTAAGTTTAGGAGTGTTCAAATTTTACTGAACTTTGAGATTCTGAACATCTGTAAATCACACTGGAGTTTTTAAGAAGAGTAGAAAACTTAAAAAACTCGTAGTTTAGAAATGTGAGGAAACCTCTCCATTAATAGTTAACAAAGGGTGGTATGAACATGTGTTGATTGTGTTTAATCATAAAAATCACAATCCTTCAGAAAAGTCACAATCTTTCGGATCGAAAAAGTCACAACTCTTTGAAAAAGGTCGAAACCATTCAATGTGAAAAGGTGTGTGCTTTTAAAATAAAATAATATAAATAAATATAATATAAAATATAGAAGATATACTAAATTGGGTGTTTTAAGAAGAAGAACAATAGAAAACAAAGATTTGTAGTTTAAAAATGTGAGGGAACCCCACTTTTCATAGCCAACAATGGGTAGAATGAAATTTTTTTTATTGTGTCTTATCAAAAAGTCACAACCCTTAAGAAAAGTCACGATCCTTTAGAAAAGTCACAACCCTTCGAAAAAATCATAACTGATCGAAAAAGTCATAATTCATTGGAAAAGTGACAACCTTAGGAAATGTCACATCCCTCTAGAAAAGTCACAACCCTTGGAAAAGGTTATAACTCATCGAAAAAGTCGCGAATCTTTGAAAAAATCACGACCCTTCAATGTGAAAAGGTGTCTACTTTTAATATAATATTATATATATAAATAAATAAATATAATATAATATAACATATAGAAGATTTACAAACTATCTTAACATTTAAGATAGTTCATACTTTTAAGGTAGTATAGATAGATAGAAAGATAGATATAGATTTGACTAATTTAAATCTGATACGAAATTTTAAAAAATAAAGAATACTTTTAATTTATGAATATGTAGACTATACAAAAATGTCTTAGCAAATAAATTGGAAAGGGAGGAGTACTTATTTAGTCTAGTTTGGACTCTTCAAACAAGTTTTTGATCAAATCCTTTTTCTCCAATAGTTTGAGACTTTTCACAGCTTGAACGCCAAGTTGTAGTTTGTGCAACAAAAAATCATTGAACTTCTTGTCAAGTAGAAGTTGTTGCAAACGTATATTTATTCCAATGAAAATGAGTACACATTAATTATCTAGATAGTCTTCTCGTTTGAAGTTGAGTTATTCCATTCTTCTTGTTGCATCATTTTTTGTTGATCTATCTTATTTATGAACAAAAAAATATTGTAATTGCATAATTGAACAATTCTCACAATCTTCCTTCTTTTAAGAAGAATAAAAAACTGACAAAATTTGTAGTTTAAAAATGTGAAAAAATTTCCCTATTTATAGACAAGGATGGTATGAAAAGTTGTTTATCGTACCTTATCAGATAAGTCACAATCCTTTACAAAAATCACAACAAAAATGTCACAACTCATCGAAAAAATCACAACTCTTTAAAAAAGTCACATCCTTCGGAGCAATCACTACCCGTCAATGTGAAAAAGGTGTCATCTTTTAATATAATACAAAACAAAGAAATAAAAAAATATAAAATATAGAAGATATACTAAATTGGGTATTTAAAGTTGGGTATTATAGTAATTTACATTCAAGTTAGGGAGTTCATGCTTTTAAGGTAGTATAGAAGATTTAGATAGATGGATTAAAAAGACATTTAATTTAAGGAAAAACATGCTACATGAAGCGCCCCTCTCACCACCCCCACCCCCTTATCATATAAGTCACAGTCCTTTACAAAAATCACAACCATTCGAAAATGTCACAACTCATCGAAAAAGTCACATCCTTCGGAGAGGTCACTACCCGTCAATGGGAAAAAGGTGTCATCTTTTAATATAATATAGAAGATATACTAAATTGGGTGTTTGAAGTTGGGTATTATAGTAATTTAACATTCAAGTTACGGAGTTCATGCTTTTAAGGTAGTATAGAAGATTTAGATAGATAGATGAAGAAAATATTTAATTTATGGACAAACATGCAACATGACGTCCCCCCCCCCCTCCCCCTTTATCAGATAAGTCACAGTCCTTTACAAAAATCACTATCATTTGAAAATGTCACAACTCATCGAAAAAGTCATAACTCTTTAAAAAAGTCACATCCTTCGGAGAAGTCACTACCCTTCAATGTGAAAAAAGTGTCATCTTTTAATATAATATAGAACAAAGAAATAAATAAATATAAAATATAGAAGATATACTAAATTGGGTGTTTGAAGTTGGGTATTATAGTAATTTAACATTCAAGTTAGGGAGGTTCATGCTTTTAAGGTAGTATAGAAGATTTAGATAGATGGATGAAGAAGACATTTAATATAAGGACAAACATGCAACATGAAGTCCCCCTCCCACCCCCACCCCCCCCAAAAAAAAAACATTAAACAGAATAAAAACAAAAGTACAACATATAAATTGGAACAAAGGAGTACATATTAAATCTAGTTTGGACTCTTCAAACAAGTTTATGATCAAATTCGTTTTCTCCAACAGCTTGAACACCAAGTTGTAGTTTGTGCAACAGAAAAATCATTGAACTTCTTGTCAAGTAGAAGTTGTTGCAAAAGTATATTTATGCCAATGAAAGTGAGTACACATTAATTATCTAGATAGTCTTTTCATTTGAAGTTGAGTTATTCCATTCTCCTTATTGCATCAATTTTTGTTGATCTATCTAATTTACCGATAAAAAAATAATGTAATTGGATAATTGAACAATTTTCACAATTTTCTTTGTTTTAAGAAGAAGAAGAATAAAAAACAAACAAAATTCGTGGTTTAAAAATGTGAGGAAATTCCTCTATTTATAGGGAAAAAAAATAGTATGAAAAGTTGTTTATCGTGCCTTATCAGATAAGTCACAACCCTTTAGAAAATCACAACCATTCGAAAATGTCATAACTCATCGAAAAAGTCAAATTCTTTAAAAAAGTCGCAATCCTTTGGAGAAGTCACTACCCGTCAATGTGAAAAAGTGTCATATTTTAATATAATATAAAATAAATAAATAAATAAAATAAAAAATATAGAAGATATACTAAATTGGGTGTTTGAAGTTGAGGGTAATATAGTAATTTAATATTCAAGTTAGAGAGTTCATGTTTTTAAGATAATATAGATAGATAGTTATTATTGAAAGGTAATGAGAAGTATATTATTGATGTAAGTCGGCAAAAAGTTAATGTTAAACGAAGTATATCAAAAAGATTGGGAACATTGCATAGCATATTATTGGATAAATCATATGCTTTCTTTTATGCAAGACTAGTTCCACTGTTCAGTTTTATTTCCCCATTCACCTATAAGTTCAGTTGTTCCTCGTGTCTTTGAAATCATTTGTTTTGCTATAACCTGTGACATCTGGTCAAGATAAACTAGACACTCATGCTCTCAAGTGTGTTCTCTAATTATTCTTGAGCTTAGAAGGGATATTGTTACTACTCACTTGATCTTTGTTGATACCTTTAGTCGGCCAATGACACTTTTCAGAACTCAATCTTATCCTGCAACTTCCTCCGACTGTCTTGACATCTCTATTTTTTACTTGACCACCAGTAAAGCTATTAGTAGTACGAGTACCTCTCCTACATCTCCTCCCATTGTGCCACCGCTTGACTAACTTTGTTTTATCTCCATATTCACCTCTATACTCCCTTCGTCCATGTATTTTAGAAACACTTCTTTTGTTATAACTTGATACCTGGGAAAGACAAACTAGATCCTCATGATCTTACTGTGTAGTTTATGATTACTCTCAAGTTTAAAAGGAATATTGTTGTTACTCGCTTGATCTTTTGTCGATACCTTTGGTCAGTCAGTGCCATATTTTACATAATACAGTCTTATCCTGCACGTATTTCAAACCATCTTGACATCTTAGTTGTTTTATTTGTACCAGCAATGTAGTCCTTATAAGTACCTCATTACGTTTCCTCCCACAGCATCATCGCTTTTGACTTATTACAGCCACTGTTATCTCACACCAGGGTCATATGATCCATACCCTGCAACAGATCCTTCGCAGGTTCCGAATTTGTCTCCCCAAATAGCCCTCTAGTGACCGTTCATAAAGGTATTTGTTCTTCTCATAATCCTCATCATAAATATACCTGTTTGAGTGATCATTGTTTTTCATAACCATATTATGCTTTCATGTCAATCTTGTCTTATTCACTTTCTTGAATCTACAGGAGTAGCTCTTTCCAATTAGGCTAATAACAAGCTACGATGACAAATGTCTGTTTTACATTCTATTGATACTTGGGCAGTTGTTCTTATGCCTCTTATGGAAAATATGTTCTTGGTGGTCAATGAGTATACAGTCAAAGTTGGGGTAGAGATCAAATAGATCAGCTCGAGGCATGTTCCTTGTGAAGGCCATTAATAAGATCTTCTCACTTGATCATGTGATACATTCTATCCCATGGTAAAAATTGCTTCCTTAAAGCTTGTTTTTGTCCATGGATGTTGTTCACCATTGACTTTTTCACAAGTTGATATCAAGAACACATTTATTTGCAAGCATATTGATGATGAAACACATGAAGCAACACCATGTTCTTTAACTCAGGGAAGTTTAGTAGTCTTTTATGTTGGTTTAGGTTGATTTGTATATGGTTTCAAGTAGTCTTCTCAGGCATGGTTTGGTAAGTTTAGCATGGTTATTTAAGAGTTTGAAATGATTGAAAGTTGATCACTGCCTGTTTGGACAATATTTGGTTGAAGTTGAATAATATCTCCTCAACAATTCTAGACCTAGGCAGTGGGGTATTTTCCAGGCTTGAGGTCGCCTAGTCTCATTTAGATATTGTTATCTCACAATGTTAGTATGCTCTTGACATTCCTGGAGAGACATAAATGTGCACTTAGTGGACTCATTTACACTCTTACAAATTTGAATGTTAAAAGTAATGGTTAGGGGGACACATTTAATGATCCTAGGTAATTAAAGAGGTTGGCTGAAAAGTTGAACTATCTCCCAGTTACTCCACATGATAGTCTATTCGGTGGTCTTTTGGACGTACCTCATATGGATTAAGCAACCACTCAAAGAATTCAAAAGACTGAAATGACTAACCAAATGCATTTAAAACTAGTAATGATAGCAACTTGCACTTCAAATTGCATCTTATATAGTGTTGAATGAGAGAAACACACATATAAAAATTGATTGTCACTTTGATAGAGATAAATATATTTAAGATGGCAATCTCATGAAGTGAAAAAAGTCAAATGATTAGCGTGCTGATATATTTATCAAATATCTCACCAATTTAAGAATTATTTATGTATAACAACCATGGTACATACAAGTACAACTAGAGGATTAGATAGTAGAAAATGGTTAACTGTAACAAGTTATACTTGAGGGTAATATAGTATTAGGCCTTGTTTGTTTTCATTAAGACCAAAACGTCTAAATCTAAATGCACATCTAACGAATAAGATGTCTCCCACACTAAATGATTAAGACTATTTGTTTTTCAACATCTCAATATGCATAATTTATATATTTGTAACATGATAAATATACAATTCAAATAAAAAATTAATTAATTATTAGAAAAAATGTAATTTAAAAAAAAAAAAATCATTATTTGATTAAAAAATGAAATATTTATGTTCGCTCGTGATGGTAGAGAGGGGTTGTAGTAGTGGTGATGGTAATGATTGGTGTTAGTGGCTAGTAATAGTGGTGATGGTGGAGGTGGTTGGTGTTGTAGTGACTGCGTGATGGTGACAGGTGATAGTGGTGGTGGTGGTGTGATGGTGAAGTTGGTTGATGTAAGAAGTCGACAGTGTTGATGGTGGTGGCTGAAGAATGTGTGGATGTGTGGTGGTTGATGGTGATTCTAATTGTGATGACGGAAATAATTGGTAGTAGAAATTGACCGCAGTGTCCTTTTAAGAAGATTAGGGACTAGGAGCTTATTTTTTTTTGCTCATCTAGATATAATATGGGGGACTGCACACCCTTCGTGTAGGTTGTTATTAATACACAAAAACGTTACCGGTTTGAAAAAAAGATATTGACCGCAGTGGTGGAGGTGGAGGTGGAGGTCGCGGCGGCGACAATGGATAAAATTATTGATGGAGGTGTGGTAGCGACTACCAATAGTCATTGGCAGCAGTGGTGGTAGTTGGTGGTTAGCGACGGTATAGTGATTGACAATGGTGATGGTAGTTGTGATGAAAGAGGTGGTTAGTTGCGGTGGCTGATGATTGTGGAAAAAGTGGTAGTGCAAAATTATCTACACAAAAATACCTCTTAATGATATTAAGACTTGTTCAAGATCTTAATAATTAAGACCTATTCTGACCAAATTAGTGCTTAAATCTTAATGTAACCAAATTCACTTAATGATCTAACGTCTTAACCATTCGGATTCAAACCTCCATTAAGTATAAGAAAATGAGGCGTTAGTGCCTCACATTGGATAGAGGTATCATGTATATTGTAAAGCGTGTATAAATGGATATGTGCACTCTCTCAATATTCTCTCCTGTCTCTTATTTTCTTACAAGAAAAGGACTAGCTCAAAATGGATGAAATAGTTAACAAAAAGGAAAGATGCAAAATACAGAAGATTTCAAAACAAACGAAAATCATACCTTATAACTTTCGGTCCTGTCACTTGCTTGGCAACAGACGGTAATTAAGTACAAGATCTTCAGGTTTCTTCCATATATAGGCCCGTACAGTTGCTAAGCTCATTTCAGGGGATAAAACCTGGTAAGGAAATAAAATTTCATTTAACCAGAAAGCACTGTGGGCAGAACCTGGAACATATCCCCACTTGGGCAATTGTGTTTGAAGGCAGCATATACAATGATTGATGTGGCAAAGTCAATAATTTTTATTATTTTTTTGGAGAATCCATAAGGATGTAACAGGATATATTGCTAAAAGTTCAAATTTAAGAAGCTACGATCTAGAGTATAAAGATGAAGAAGAAAACTACAACAGTGCATGATATTAAAATCTTAATATGTGAAGCATCTCAAACCTAGAAACAGAAACCTGAACTTGCGTGGTTATTGCACAGGATCTCTATAGATGGCTTATGCTTTTGCCAAGGCTTCGGCCCAGTCCGGGATGATCATCTACTCCAGTAGCTCCATGCATACCAGGAGCAAAAGTCCCATCCGAGTTTACGCTATCCAAAGGCTTGTCAGGAGCCAACTTTTCTACGACATAATTGATAACCTGGAGAAGAAAATCAATACCACTTTGAGACATTCATTGTTTATCCTCTGTAAGTGTAAATTAATTACCAGAAAGAGCTTCTGGGTGATTATAGTATCAAAGAAAAGCTGAACCAATGAAACTTTTTGTAGCTCTTTTAACTTGAGCAGACATAACTCGCTTTCTTTCCTTTTGAGCCCAAAATTTGAAAGTTGTATCTGTATCTCACAAATGTTCAATGAATACTACCTTGATTCAAGGATTGCACCTCTCTCTGTCTCTCTTCCTCCAAATGTGTGAGCATTTTATATGCTGGAGGTATAATGTCAAAAATGGCTGGTCATCTTCCATCACTTTTTACAATTTTGAATTGGCAATGCACCTTACTTGAATATTATCTATTCTATTTTCATTTTTCCAATAATGGTGCTGTCCAGACCAACAAGGGTTAAACAGATGTGAAGAAATCACATTGTGTTTCTGTCAATATTGGGATTTGAACTTTGGTCTCCAAGATTTGCACAAACTTCTATTTTATCATTTCTTTGTTCTGAATCAAAAATAGAACAGTTGAGTAAATCTAAACCACTTCATTGACCACTGGGCCACATCCTTGTATGCTATTATAATCCATTCTTTAACATCATTTTTTGTCCTCATGGTATGAACCTAGTCGAGATGTTAGATTTGCTATCCATTTGAAAACTAGAAAATGGAGATATGGCTAGTGTCTGTAAAATGACTTTATTTGGGTAATGTGAATTTTTTTAATGAAATAATAACATAAAAGAAAGGATCCCTTGGACAACTTATCTATGTGGTGCATGAAATAAATCAAACTTACAAAGTTACAACAACATACCCAGTGAAATCCAACAAGTGGAGTCTGGAGAGAGTAGAATGTATGCAAACCTTACTACTACCTCGTGGAGGTAGAGAGGCTGTTTCCGAAAGACCCTCGACTCAAGTGCAACAAATCCAGGTACATAGAAGACAGAGACAATGATGAAAATAAGCTGAACCAAAAAGAATACGAGTAATATTCCAACTCTTGAAGTTCTTAATCACACTCCTTATCTTATTAACACTATGCTCCTTCCCCTGGGAACCAACAACCATCTTCTTCATTGCAATTTTTTTCATTTCTTGAATAGTTTTGGAGTCACATGGGTGATGCCTCAAGATGTGAGAAGTTACTAATTTGGCTGGCAAGGACAGAGGATCGGGAAAAGGAAAAAGCAAATCTGGCAAAGTATCCCATTAATTATTATGCATCATGTCGATATAGTTAGAATGAAATAATAGGTGTGTTGAAGGAAAGACACAACCTCCACCTTTTGTAAAGTCTAGAGGCCTTCAATTTGTTTATACATGGTATAGGAGCAATACGCTGGACTATCCAACTTCTCTTTTGGATTTTTGGAAGCTTTTGATGTTACAAGTGTTGAGATGATCTGAACTTCTCTTTTATACCACTGTAATACCTTTTTGGTGCTATTATTAAAATACCTTACCTTGTCAATAACTAAGCTCCTTCCCCTCTGGTTTAACCCTAGCTATGCCAATGCCACTGGTTTTGGCATCCTTACTCACCTATCATCATTCAAGAACTAAGTCATGATGTTTTAGTGTTCCCAAATCTGAAGAAAGCTCAAATTTACTTCCACTCTTGAGCATTTAAGGTTTCTGATGAATAACTGAAGCACTGTCTTAAAACAAAAATTTTATTACTGAGTCCAATATAAAGAATGGAATAGATTGAAGTGGGCTCATTTGTAGGACAGTTAATATTGGAGCAATACAAATAATGTTGTTCCAAAGTAGGTAACTGCATAGTCCAAAAGGCCTTGTGAATATGCCAGATCCCTCATCAAGATCAAACCGGTGCACCGTCTTTTATCCTCACGTTATGATTATTATCATCAGTGGTTGGTGTCCTACTTTATCATAATGCACACAAAGAAGTGCAAATGTTCACTATTTAATTGTTCAGCTGCATCTTATAGCAGGACCAGATCACTTGTAGTCTCATCTTCATGTGAGTCATTCAGTGGACTGCAAAGTCATGTTAGAAGCCCTACACAATTTTAACATACCCGATCGTCCTGGTTGTGAAGCGAAAGAAGAGTAAGAGTAAAAAAACTATATGCAACAAAAATTTGGTGGTGGACACTAGACACTGAACACTAGAAGGCACAAATCAAATACACCTTCCGTCCCAATGTATGTGGCACGCTTTCCTTTTTTTAGTCTGTTCCAAAAAGAATGTTACCTTTCAATAATTAGAAACTACTAAGCTTTAAAACTCCCCTATACCCTTAATGAAATTATTTGTAGCTACACAAATATCTAAGGTTAGTTTCTTTCTTCAACTTTGTGCCTAGTCAAATGGTGTCACATAAAATGGGACAGAGGGGATAACATTTAAGGTAAAGGATGGAGCATGGAATTAGAAGCTAGTTCGATATATTATGAAAGGACAAGTTGTACTGACAAAGTAGCAACTGAAATTTTTAGTTGTGCCTAAAAGCGTAGGACCTCAACCATAGAACCGTGGTGGTAGAATGAGAAGGTGCAAAGAGCTACTAAAGAAAAAAAAAAGTACAAACAACGAAAAATGACCAGACATCTTAAAATTGTACAAAAGAGCAAAGATAAAAGATAAAAAGGCAATTAGTAAATCCCGAGGTAAAGGATTAGATGATACTACCAAACGTTAGAGGCAGAAAAGGGGAAAAGAAATATATAAGCTAATGTGACCAAGAGAGGATAGATAAAAACCTACACCAAGTTAAATGCATTAAAGATGATTCCCCACAAACAGTGAATCAGATAATGAGACCAGAAAGATATATTCAATCAATTGCTTGACACAAATTACAAGGACACCTTTACAATTCTGTGCAAGATAGAGATACTAGCTACAATCATATAATTGGATCTATTATAAAAGATGTCAAGTCAAATATGAAGGTTCAAGGTCTTTGGGGTCCAGATATATTTGTATAGAGGTTTATTGAAGTATATTGGTAGAGGTTGGAAATAGCCCATGTTTTGGAGCAAAAAAAATCACTCAAAAGACATGGTTGGAAAATAACCCCGCACACTAAGATATGCCTGAAAGTTGTTGAAAGAGGGCCTACAATTTTGAAGGTGAAAAAAGTTCGCTGGAAAACTCACATGTTGCCGAAAAACTGATTGTAGCAGACCCTTCGGGATGGCCCAGTGGTTTGGGCTTGGACTTCCATGTTAGAGGTCTCAAGTTCGAAACCCCTAGACAGCGAAAGCAAGTGGTTTGCCTTCTGGGTCGAGCTCGTCACACCAGGCTTGCATAGTGCGGGTTACCTCTCCTGTGTGGTTTACGAGCTATTACATTGGAGTGGGCTTTTTACTCTGTGCGCACCCAAAGGGTAGATGCTGCGAGTTTCTCTTGTCATAAAAAAAACTGATTGGAGTGCGCTAGATTAGGGTTCTGGCAGTCAGAATCTTCAGAAAAATATCACAGCACCCTCAAAAATCTCGAGAGAGGAGAAGGAAGAAATATCAACGTCCGACTCTGGCCGTAAATGATCTAACGTGTCTGGAGCATGTAACAGACGTGTCACCGGAGACGAAGGTCCTGTTGGTGTGTGATGGTGATTCCGACGATGTGTTTTTTGGGGTTTTGTCGCCGGAGTGTTCTCTACCCTGTGGTGATTTCGGATTTCGCAGAAGACCCATTGGACAGCAAGCAATGCAAAAACAGCCCTAGCAGTGGCCAGTTTTTGAAGCACGGCACTGAGATATTTCTCCTGGATTACCTCACAAATGCTTTGATACCAGGTGAGAAATTTAGACTCGAAAATATTATAAAGATGCATATTCTACATTATTACAGAGAGTTCTATTTATAGATACTACATTACAATCCTTCTCCACGTAGGACACTATATACAATCCTACGCTTATTCATATTCTAACAACGATAAAGGATATGTACGAAAGGACAGATCTGTAACAAGTGTGAAACAGTTTAAGGACATAGAATTTCTTAAGACCGTGAGTTTACACCAAGGATCAGTCCTGAGCTCGTGCTATTTAACTAAGTCATGGATAAGCTACCCAATAATGCATAAATTGAGGCTCTTAGTGGATCCTATTTGTAGATGACCTTTCATAATTGAAAAAATCTAAGAAGGTGCTCAATCTAAAGTTATAGTTATGCAGCAACACTACAGAGAACAAATATTTTAGAATAGTAAAAGTCAGATGAAAATATTGACACAGCATTTAGCTATCACAAGTAGAATGAAGGTTAAGTGAGATTGGATGGAATTGTGGAGTCTAAATGTAAACATCTCATATACAATAGGCTTAATTTGGCAGGAGAATAACATGATAGAGGAAGATGTAACACAGAGCATTAAAATCAGATGGCTACAATAGGAATATACCTAAAAAGGTGAGACAAATTCTACAAAATAGAATGGAAATTAGCAACATCATATAGGAGTGAATGGAGGACCTCAAAAGACACAACAGATCCACAAGAAATATCATATTTATGAAGTCAAGAAGGATGTCCGTTCTTATGGGAATAGACAAGATTAGAAATAATCACATCAGATAGATGGTATCTCATACAGGAAAATTGAAAGAACGTCGGATGGATTAATCTTTCCTACATAGACATCATATGCACAGCTCCATAGGTGCAAGATTACAACAACTGAAGGTGCTAAAATAGGATGCGGTACACTTATAATCACTTGGAGAGAAATTGTCTCAAAAATCTATCTAAACTATCGAAATTGGAACAAACGTGAACTTAGCTTAAAAAAGAACATAACTGAAGCAAAGAATCCATATAAGCAATATCAACTAACAGGAATTAAAGCTTATTTGATTTTCACTTACACTCGTGTTTGCCAAGAGTCTATTATTTCTGCTTAAATACTTGTACATTAGTCTAGGAACAAGAGTACCATTTCGGGTACGTCTAGTTTTAGAGGACTCCTAGTTGTCTTAAAAAAGATATATCATCAAGTACTGGAAAGAAAAGTCTCAATAAAGCGGAATAGATGCAAAGGATTCATATAGCTTGGGCATGAGATATAAGTGACACTCCCTCCATCCTAATTAATGTGGCAATGTTTGACTGGGTATGGATTTTAAGAAGGAAAAGATTTTTGAAACTTGTGGTCTAAAACAAGCCATAAACATTTGTGTGACTTCAGAATACGTAACTATCCAAGCAGAAATAAAAAACCATTTCACGTATCCATTTGATGACACTCCCCCAGATTGGAGATATTAACCATGTTCCTGCAGATTAGATATTACTTGGCATTCTGATAGTATCAGGATAATTAACCCATCATACTTTAAGTTTTAGCAACTTATGGTACGATAAGAACTACTCATTCACATAGATAGTCAATCCTCAGTTAACTGACAGAATCATGGCCTTTGCAGCCATAGTCTTTTTCAGCTTTTCATTTCGCTATCGGATGCATCGTCAAATATTAACTAAAATCTACGAAG
Source organism: Solanum verrucosum (assembly GCF_900185275.1). Taxonomy (NCBI): domain Eukaryota; kingdom Viridiplantae; phylum Streptophyta; class Magnoliopsida; order Solanales; family Solanaceae; genus Solanum; species Solanum verrucosum. Next base: position 609,917 of record NW_026020084.1, on the reverse strand, counting down.
ACTACTGAGACTATTAGGATTTTACTTGACATAAAACTACAGCATCATGGAATCTACATCTCGAAGGATAACCATGGTACAGGTCTAGTACCCAATAAAAATTGAAAATCAGTTTGGGTAACTAGGAGCATATTTTATAGTGATTTCCTTAAGATATTTATATTTTGAGTTGTTTTTGCAAATTATATGTGGTGTTCCAGTAGGAGGTGTCCAGAAAAAGGAAAAGTGTAAGTTTCCCAGTAGTATGGACGATAAAACAAAGAGTAATTCTTAGCCAACAAGGACCCATTATCATCCAGACAATAAATTGATTTTGCATTACTATCAAACTAAAGATACTTACTTTGTGAATTCTTAATATGCGAGGTGCACTCAGTTTGCCTTGGGTAAGGATCTGGACAGTAGAACCTTCGCATGGATGCAAATAAAAGCTACATCTGCAAACCATTTTATAAAAAAAGGGGTTATATCAAAAAGTAATTTATCACAGCCAGAAGGAACACATCAATAGTTATGCTTTAAGCATATTTGGCGCAAAAAATGGAAGAAAAAACCGAAATCAGCAACAGATTGCTTCTTCAAAAAGTGAGATTGTAACTGCCTAAGACATTATTTAAAACTTAACTACTATATAATTCAAATATGCAATTCAAGGATTGTCAAGAAAACAAATATGCAGCTTCAAAGATTTACTTGGTATTTTCCCTGGGAGGCAGACGATTGTTCATCACACAGTCTATAACCCACCAAGGCATGTCCTTCTCGTCTTCAGGTCCATCTAAGTCAGTGATCGTTTTCCTCCAAGGGCCACTTTGAGAGCCCCCAGTCATGATGGATGGAGGAGATGCTGGTGAAAATTCAAAGGTGGGGAACACCGCAGAATCATTATCAGCATTACCGTCTACTTCCACTCTTGAAGTAGTCAAAACCCTTGTAGATACATCTTTTCCAGATGGGACTTCTCCACTGATTGATGATTGAGATCCAAATTTCTGCCTTTTTTTGATTAACCAATGGACCAACAGCCCTTTAAGTGTTTCTCGTGCCAAATTGACCTATAATTAGAATGCACCAACGAACAAAAAATTTCATCCTCTGTGTAGGTTAATAAATCAAACTTTATTGATATAACTGATAAATCATAACATTGGTTCAAACATTTATCCATTCCACTTGTAATACAACATGCAGAGCACAGGAATTGTAGGGGCTGGCATTCAGCCAGTTCAGTTTTTCAATTTTTCAGTTTGGATAAGTACAAACCAAAACTGTCTTTTTAAGTTTCAGATCAGTTAAATTGGTTTGGTTGTTCAATTTAAGGTTTCAGTTGGGCTTTTCCAGGTTGGACTTTTCTACAAAAAGAAAGAGCTGAAAGCATATTCTTTTCAGTTTTTTCTTGTGACTAAAGGCCTAAACTTGGCTTTCTGACCTTTTTATCAGCAAATGGGCTTAAAATGATGCCTCTACTAGTAAAAGAAGAAGTGTTTATATAGCTTTTTCTTTATTTATTAATTTTTATTTGGTCTACATATAATGAAAGTAGCACTTCATTAAGGAGGACGAAACTGAACTTCAGCCAAAATTGATAAACCCAAGGCCCCTCATTTTGCGATTGTTTGCTACTTGGTTCAAGCCCCACAGAACCCTTTGACCCACCATTCTACTTCTCCTTACAGAGCTATGGTTTTGCAGCAGAAATGATGACTCAGTTTCTCACTCTTTCTTTATTCAGTGTCCTAACTTGCTCCTTGTCCTCTCTCTAGCTACACCTACAACCTCAATCTCTCATCTTTCTCTCCCCTTCTCCGATCCCTCGTCGCTGTTGCAGCCATCCTCCAAATCTCCTAGATGATGAATAAATAATAACTCCTTTACAACACTTCAGCTCTTTGGTTCTTCGGTTACTAGGCCTGAACGCCTAGACAAGGAAAGAATTGAGCTGCAGCAATGAGGAATGGGCATGTCTAAAGAGGGGAAAGAAGTGAAGCACTAGTTTTCTTGAAATGGGGATGAAAAATAAAATGTTTATAAGTTTGGCTGTTTGGTTACCATAAATTGTTCTTTCAAAACCAAACACTGAAAAGAATAACCAAAATTTCAAAAAATTCAAACCGAACAGACCAAAAAAAAGTCAAAATACCAATTCAGTGGTTTTTAACCGAAATATGTCCACCGCCTAGACATCTGGTAGTACACAAGAAGTTGAAACAGCTTAGAACGTCCATAAAGAAAAGGAAGCAACAACAAACCCCGTGTTAACCCCACACGTAGGGTCTGAGGAGGGTAGGATGTATGCAGAATTGCAGACCTTACCCCTACCTTTGTGAGGTAGAGGGGTTGTTTCCGATACATCCTCAGCTCAAAAGAAGAGTTTTTTAAGTGGTATAGCAAGAAAAATATGAAAACAAAATATCAAGATACAAAGCAAATGAAGCAACAAATAGTAACAAATATTCAGAATATGAGACTGCATGACAAATAAATAATACTACCAAATAAGGAGAAGAGAAGAGGAGAGGAGGCTGGCCCCTTACTTCTTCCACATAAAGTGGCACAACATTGGACAAGCTATTCTTCGACCTCCAACGCTTCCTATGTGGGGTCATGTTGTCAATGAAGTTGTGTCATGCCCTACCTAATTACCTCCCATCAGTTCTTTTTTCGACTACAGCCTACCTCTCGCACCTTCTTACTGACGTATCCGAACACCTCCTCTTCACGTGTACGAACCATCTTAACCTTGCTTCGCTCATCTTGTCCGCTACGGAGACCATTCCCACCATGCCCCATATAATATCGTTCCTAATCATCTCTCCTAGTATGCCCACACATCCATCTAGGTATTCTCATCTCAGCTACCTTCATCTTCTAAATGTGTTGTTATTCTTGACTAGCCAGCACTCTACCACATACACATTATTGGTCTAACCACTACGTTGTAGAACTTACCTTTAAGCTTTGGCGACACGTTCTTATCGCACAATATCCTAGAAGTGAGCCTTTGTTTCACCCACCTTGCTCCAACACAATGTGCGGCATCATCGTCAATCTCCCCATCTCCTTGGATTATTGACCCTAGATACTTGAAACTTCCTCTCTTGGGTATGACTTGTGCATCGATCTTCACTTTCACCTCCAACTCATGTGTTACGTCACTAAACTTGCACTCTAAGTACTCTGTTTTAGTCATACTTGACCTGAAACCTTTAGACTCAAAGGTTTGTCTCCAAACTTTTAGCCTATCTGTCACGCCCCGAGCTACCCCCAAGACGCGGACACGGGACCTAGGACCACAAGTGATCCCAAGCTAACCCTGTTGGCATGATCATGAGCATACTAAAGATAATAAACTGATGCGGAAGCTAATTCATAAATAAATCTGAAAAGATGGGGAATACCCATATACTATAACTGAATATCAAATCTGAGAGTTTAATACAAAAGAAATATCAAACTCAAATACTAAGCTGAATCTAACTATGTCTGAAATAAGCCTCTAAACTGACTAGAAATGCTGGGACAGGCCCCAGCTAAGTCTAGCAAAACTGAAACTAAAGGACTAAAATACTGAAAAGAAACTCATGACTATTGTCCCCGAAGAATGAGGACTCACCAACTGATTCTGCTGAACTGAAGATCGGGAATCGATCTAAGCGTGATCTGGATACTAAGAACCTGAACCTACATCACGAGAAGATGTAGCGCACGTATGCGTCAGTACTTGAAAGGTACTGAGCATGCAGGATAGAGTAAAGCTGAAATAACATATAACTGAACAAAGCAATAAAACAATGAAATAATCTGAACATGATATAGATACTGAATATACTGGATACTGAGCTAACTGATGCAATGACCAAATTTATAACATGCTGAGACTGAATACTGACTGAATTGTAAATGTGGTCAATGCAATAGAGTCTGACTGAACTGTGGGAGCTACTAATAACCGACATAAAACCACATGAGCTAAATGTGGAGTCCGATGTATACGCCCCATTGAGAGGACCCAATATACCCTGCCAGAGGTATATAGGCATGCTGGTGTGATCACTAAACTGATGTTGCCCACAGAGGGGACTTACACCTACGTGGCTCGTAGTTCTGGGACTATATGGGTACGCTGAAACCCTAGTCCAACTCGGTATTATGCTACTCCCAATGAATTAAGTAGTTAATTGGTTATGACTGAATTTCTGTAAATACTGGATAGCTCAAAACTGAACATGCAAACTGAGAATGCAATAATTAATCTGATAATGATGCATTCATAAACTGAGGCATGTAAAACTGAATACTGAAATATCTGACCTAGCATGTGTAATTCAAGAACTAAAGAAATACATAGCTAGGGTTCTGAAATTCATGCGATAAACTGAGCAATAACATGATAATCTGATTTGGAACATTTAAATAACTAATTCATGATGATCTGTTCAAATTCTAGAAACCCTAGGTCTGTTTATAATCATGGAATCAAGAATCTGACTGAATTCTAGGGACCTAATGGGCGAAAGGAACCCACTAGTGAAATCCCACATACCTGGTGACGAATTCCACGGAGAAATCTTTCGATTTCGGGGCTGGAACTGAAGGAAACTTGCTGCGTTCTTGAACTAGGGTTCTTGACTTCTTTTCTCCTTTTAGCGTTCTAATTCTTCTAAGTTTGATTAATGATTTGACTTAGGTAAGTTCTAGTTATGTTTCTAGGCTTAAAATAATTAAAATCTCATGATTTAGGGTTTAAACGACGTATCTTAGGGGTTAAACGAAATAGGAAAAGACCAAAAGACCCCTGAATTAACTGCTGTTGGAGTGACCTACGGATTGGACCTACGGGCCGTAGGTCAATCTACGGTCCGTAGATTGCGTCCGTAAGTCAAGCCTGTTCGACAGGCCTTCACTAAAATGGGCATAACTTTTTACTCAGAGGTAGTAATTTAGCAAACTCGGTGGCGTTGGAAAGATAATTCAATTATCTATCTAACCATAGGTTATGGGACACATAATTCATTTTGTGCTAAAAGTTATGACCATCTGAAGTTGACCCATCAGAATTTTCAGCTAACTGGCTGCTAACCTTCGATCTACGGTTAGACCTACGGACCGTGGATCGAATGACGGTCCGTGCTGGTCAACCGTAGTTCGGGACTGAAGCTAGGCTTTTGGGGCATCGATCCACTGACACGAACTACGGTCCGTGACCTGACTTACGGACCGTAAGTCTGGCCGTGGGTCAACACTTAGCCAAATTTTCTGACCGAGTTCTGGGGAAGTTTTCTGTCACGGACCACGGACCTGCAGGACGGACCGTGAGTCCATCTACGGTCCGTGGATGGTGTCCGTGAGTGCCACCTGTAACACTAGAAATCTGAAATCTCTATTTTTGGATACGGGATGTTACACTATCGTTAACTCCACCACATGTCTCGTCAAACAATACTATATTATTTGCAAATTAATATATACCATGGTACCTCCCCTTAGATATGGCATGTCAATTGGTCCATCACAAAGGTAAATAGGAATGGGCTAAGGGTTGACCCTGATGCAACCCATCACGATCGGGAAGTATTCTAAGTCACCTCTCACTCACTGAACTCGGATCTTGGCTCCATCGTACATATTCTTAATTTCCCTAATGTACAACCACAACACTCCAAACATGTTCAAAGTAGCTCCCTAGGAACTTTATGTAAGCATTTCTAGTCTATAGGTAAAAGAAGCAAATTAGGGGAAAATACCAACAATCTAAAATCAAAAGAGAGAACTTCCGAATGAGACAAAATATTAGAAAAATTTCATGATGAAATATCCTTATGTTAACAAATAGTCAAACCTTTGGTATATCCACCATCATTGAAGATACAAGAAGAGATATTTATCTACACAAACCAAACATGCCCAATAATAAGGAGAACCAATTATAAACTAACCAATTAGGAATGAAGAATACTCAAATTCCAGTTCAGTGCATATTTTTAAACTGGATAGGTTGTAACGCAAGACAAGGTAGTCATTTTTCCCTTAGCTTTTGGTTTGGGGGAAAGCGTAGGGAGAATGGGTTTGTTTCAATGAATGCCTTGTAGATTACCTAATAACTTGCACTATCTCCCTGGACATAGGTAAGGTGTCTTCGCGTCTGCAAGAGAAGATAGGTGTTTGGCCCTTAACTTTTGGTTTGGGGGAGAGGGGAGGGAGAAGGGTTTGTTTCAAGGAATGCCTTGTAGATTACATAGGAGTCGTTTGGTAGGGTGCATAAGAATAGTGTTGAATATGGTGTATTAGTAATGTTTGTATTAGTTATGCTTGCATTAGTTATGCTAAGATTATTTTTATGTAGTGTTTGGCTTGGTGTACTTAGAATAACATGCATTGCATAATTTCTAAAATAAATATTTGTTTACAAAACTAACCTCGGCAAATATGGTGGAAAAGGTCTTTTGAGGGGCAATTGTGTCTTTAATCATGCTAATGCATGCACTAAGACTCTTTGCATTATTAATACCATGGATTTTCATGTATTAGTTATCCATACCTTAGATTGTATAACTAATGCATGTATTAGTTATACATAGGTGGAAAAAGTCTACCAAACAAAGTACTAATGATACACAAAGCTACTGCATGCATAGTTATTTCTAATGCACTCTACCCAACGTTCCCTTAGTAATCTTTGCAATTTGCAATATCTCCCTGGGCAGGCAAAATATCTTAGGGATTGCAAGAAAAGGTAGTTGTTTTACCCATAGCTTTTGGTTTGGAGGGAGTTTGTTTCAAGGAATGCCTTGTAAATTGCTAAGCAATATAAGCAATTTGCCTCATCTCTTGGATCTTAGGTAAGATGTCTTAGGGACTGAAAAATTTCTAAGCATAATTTACATTTTAGGGAACAGCAAGAATGTCTCTGAGACGCTTATCCTGCAATATTTATTTCAAATATAACTTACCACAGTTTCCGAAAAAAAAAAGGGGGGGGGGGGACATAAGACAAATAAATAGGTTCACATAAAATTTAACGAACTGTCCCATTTATCTATTCAGACATGCTACCAATTTATTTATCTCTCATAATATACTCCCTCCCTTTCACATTTCCTTTTACCCCGTTTAAAAAAGAATAACCTCTTTCTAAATTTGGAAAAAATTCAATCTAGAGTCCCCGTTTTACTCTTAATAAGAAGCTTTTAACACCACACAAATGTAATGGAATAATACCACATGTTTCTAAAGTTTTACAGTCACACAAATGTTATAGTATGTTTAACACCAAGATCTCAACTTTCAAAAATCTACATTTCTTTCTTAGACTTTATGTCCAGTCAAATAGGTTCACATAAATTGGAACGAAGTCTTAAACGCCGACTCTCCTTTTGTCATAAGGCATGGAATTAGACCAAGAAGAATCTCCAATTTGATGCGGACTAATTGATCAAGAGGAGTGAAATGATGTATCCGTCCCTATTGGACTTTCATCTTTCCCAGTCCTTAATAAACAAACTTAACGAAAAAAGAGCTAGATGAGGCTAAATCTGGTAATAGAATGGAGCAAGGTTAACGAATGAATGTGGATATGGGACCTGGAACCACTACGGTGAACTGTAAGCAAAGGTTCATAGCAGGAAATACCTTGTCATCTTAAGGTTTCCCAGGGATGTTGAGATCGGCAGAGTACATCTCAACAGAAAAGCATTGAGGAGTATCCAAATGTACAGCCAAGCATCCGAGCCTAGTGTCCACAGTAAACCATGCAGGGATGCTTACCTGAACAGGCAAAAGGTATCAGAAAAATTCATTGAAAAGTAGGAGAATTGCTACAACGGTTCTAATTCCTTACCATCTCAAATAATTCTTCTTTTATCTTGTCAAATGAAACCTACACCAAAAATAATCAGGTGAAAAAAAAACATGGTAAAAACACACATTATAAAGTAGGCCACAACAGAAAATAAAATTAAAAGAAGAAGAGGACAATCATCATCATTTCAGAAAAATAAGAATGTATCCTCCAAACATGCCATTGTTGCTAAATAGATCTCAGAACATTTCATTCTAACCTCTCCGTAATTTTGAGTTACAGCCCCTCTTGTGATCTCCCACAAGTATCAGCAGTATCCTTTCAAAAGCACAATCCAATATCAGTTTATTAAATCATACTTTTCTAAATATAATATAACCTCATTAAGAATAGTACACCATTACCCACACAATTTAACGCAAAAGATCATTTTACCTTGGTCAGGACATGTCTTCTGTTGTTTAAAATCTTATGCTGCACAATTCCTGGAGTTCCGTAAATGCTAAAGGAAGGTTCTTTAAAGATAGGTACCTGCAAAATTATCCAATTCTAATTTCTTAAGATTAATTTATTATCTTTAGAAAGGAAGAAGGGCTTATAATGATGGCGGAGCACACATCGAAAATGAATAGTCAACTTATAATCTGACTACAGCTTCTGATCTGCATAAGAAAAGAGCAATTGCATGTATGATGCACCAGTTATCTATCAATAATCATAATCATAATAATCTAATACAAAGCAGAAGCTGTGGATGCAAAAAATGGAAACGTGGCCACAAATCTGCCCCTTTATATTGATGAAAATCGGCCAAAGTTTCACTGTCTCCTTACAGTGTAAAAAGAAATGATTTATTGTCTCTACCTCACATTCACAAAAAAAGCATCTGGAGCACAACTGGAGGCCCCTCTTCATACAGTTATCCTGAATGAGAACAGACTGCTTTGCTAAAAGCCAAGTAAAACAGGGCACCTTAACTTTCTAGATCATTTTCCATGGCCAGTAGCTTGGTTGAGTGTGTCCCCTCAGTAAAATTCTGCAAGCTGGTCAAAGAAGGGAGCCACGGAGTGAATCAAAAAGTAGGGGGAGGAAACTAATCACCCACTTATAATGAAGCTCAATATCCTATCATGGAATGTGAGGGGGCTTAACATGGAGGACAAGAGAAATTTGGTGAGGAGCAGATTACAACAAGGGGGAGCAGATATTATAGTGTTGGTGGAGACAAAATTAAAGGAAGCAGTAGAAGATCATATTCAACCGTTAGGGGGTAATAGATGGATGGGGGGAATTTGGATGGAAGCATGGGATAAAAGGTCTTGGAAGGGGGAGATGGTGGAGAGTGGAAATCAGATGATCACTTGCAAGTTGAGTGGCATTAATGTAAATCTCACTTGGTTTCTTACAGTAGTATATGCTTCATGTGATAGAAATGAAAGGAATGAGTTATAGGGAGAATTAGGTGCATTGAAGAGCTTTTGTGAAGGACCTTGGGTGGTTTGTGGCAATTTCAACACTACCAGATTCCCTTCAGAAAAGACAAATTGTACTAGACTTTCAGGAGCAATGACAGACTTCTCTAGCTGTATCAATGAGCTAGAGCTAGTAGACCCCCCTTTATTTGGGCGATCTTACACTTGGAGAGGAGGGTCAAATCATAGAAATGCATCAAGGATTGACAGATTTATGTATTCATTTCCTTGGGATGAATTGTTTAATCAAATCAGACAGAGTTCCTTGCCTAGTTTGGGTTCGACCAGAATCCAATTTTGTTGTCATGTGAGGATGAGGTCTTCAAGAGATCATATTTCAAGTTTGAAAAATGGTAGCGGAATGTTGAGAGGTTCAAATCCAAAGTACAAGACTGGTGGAATTTTTTTAATGTGACAGGAAGAGCAGACTATAAGTTAGCAACAAAATTGAGTCTTTTGAAAGCAAAACTCAAAGAATGGAGCAAGGAGAATAAAGATAACTGGAGGGCTAGAAAGGATCAACTTCTGGAGCAAATTAGAACTTTGGAAATCATACAAGAGGCCAGACCTCTTACTGACGATGAGTTAATGATGAAAGCACAATGTGCCATGGAGTATGAAGAAACGACTAGAAATGAAGAAATACATTGGAGACAGAGATCCAGATTTCAGTGGATCAAAGAGGGTGACAAGAACACAAAGTATTTCCACAGAATGGCCACTTCGTGTAAGAGAATCAACACTATAGATTCTTTGATGATCGATGGGGTTATGTCCTCTGATTCTATGGAGATTTAAGAGGTCCATTGTGGATTTCTATCAAAATCATTACAAAGAATCTGAAAGTTGGCGTCCAAATTTGAATATTTTTTATGTTCAAACTATTACTATGGAGGAGCAACAACGGCTTACAAGAAGGTTTGAAGAGGAAGAGGTGTTAGAAGGGATCAAAATGTGTGCAGCAAACAAGGCACCTGACCCAGATGGTTACACAATGAATTTTTTTCGAACTTTCTGGGAAACTATAAAGGAGGACTTAATGTTGACCTTCCACAATTTCCACACTCATCAGAAATTTGAAAAAAGTTTTAATGCTACATTTGTAGCTTTGATTCCAAAGGTGGGGGCAAATGATCCAAAGATGGCACGGTGCTACACAAATTAGATATAAGAAAGTAGTCACCGGAAAGATACACGGTGACACAACTTTTGCTAACATAATTGTTGGCCAAACGGACGGTATATATGGGTACTAGCCATCCACCAACAACAGAAGTTCTTTGATTTTCTATCAAGATCGTAGAGGTTTTGATACCATGTGAAAAATATTAGAAAAGAATATTATTGAATTGTGTTATGTATCTACATTACTATAGAGAGGCCCTATTTTTAGACACTACAATATAATCCTTTATCAAATAGGAAACTACATACCATTTTTATTCCTATTACTATTCATAATCCTATTCTTATTCCTTTTACTATTCCTGTTCCTATTCTTATTCCTATTCTTATTCCAATTTCTATTCTAAGTAGGATTGTATATACTTATTCTAATTCTAACTGTTACCATACATAATGATGATGAGGAAATCCCCAAATTGAAACATCACCTTTTCTAGCACTTTCAGACTAAGGATCTTGGTCGATTGAGGTACTTCTTGGGCATTGAGGTTGCTCAACCCAAATAAGGATTTGTCATTTCACAAAGGAAGTATGCACTTAATATTCTTGAAAAGGAAGGGATGAAAAAATGTAGGCCTATCGATTCTCTAATGGATTCAAATGTTAAGTTCCTACCAGGTGAGGGGGAGCCTCTTAGCGAACCTAGAAGATATAGGAGGTTGGTAGGAAAGTTGAATTATCTCACACTGAATCAACCTGATATTACTTTTCTAGTTAGTGTTGTAAGTTAGTTCTTGAATTCTCCTTGTGACAGCCATTCGAATGTCGTTATTCACATTCTTTGTACATAAAATTTGCTCTAGAGAAAAGACTACTCTATGAAGACTGAGAAGTGAGAACATGAAAAAATTATTGAATATTCAGATGCAAACTTGGCACGGTCACACACTGACAGAAGATCCACTTCTAGATATTATGCTCTAGTTGGGAAAAATTTGGTGTCTTGGAAAAGTAAGAAACAAAATGTGGTTGCTAGATCTAGTATGGAAGCTGAATATCGAGCTATGGCAGTGGCAACATGTGAACTCATATGGATCAAACAACTACTAAAGGAGTTGAAAGTTGGAGATACTAAAGGAATGGAACCTGCATGTGATAATGAAGTTGCACTTCACATTGCATTGGATCCGGTGTTTCACGAGAGAACCAAACACATAGAGATTGATTATCATTTTGTTAGATAAAAGGTACTATCGGGAGACACCGTCAAAAGGTTCGTGCGGTCATGTGATAAGCTTGCAGACATATTGACCGAGTCCCTAACTGGTCCAAGAACGAGTTATATATGTAACAAGCTTGGCACATATAATTTGTATGCACCGGCTTGAGTCGGAGTGTTAGAATCCTGGGAATATTCTATAGCATGTGTAAATATAGTAGGTAGCTTGATTTACTCTAGATTTAATTAGGTATTCATCTTTCCTCTTTTTCCGGACAAGTAAACCTAGTTATTTAAACCCCAATAGCTTGTGGGAACAATCAAGCTTAATTCTCTCTAAAACTCTTATTTTCTCACAAAAACAATTGACAATAAAATATTTTAAGGTGTCCTCATTTAATAGGCTCCAGTTTCCAAGACTCATAAGCTCAATTTATCATAACGACCATGCAGAAAACAGAAACTAATTTGAACCCATGACTGCAATTGCACATGTATTCAGGCATGTCTGTTGTAATATCAACAACAACAACAACAACAACATGCCCAGTGAGATCCCACTAGGTGGGGTCTGGGGAGGGTAAATTGTACGCAGACCTTGCCACTACCTCGTGGAGGTAGAGAGGCTGTTTCCGAGAGACCCTCAACTCAAGAACAACAAATCTAAGTGACAGGAGAGATATATATAAAACATAACAGCCAATACAAACGATAGCGTATAATCAACAAATGAGACAGTAACAACAAGAAAGTAATGCGATGCGTGAAACGCAGTACACATCATAAGGCTAGGTCTACTCCAAACTCTAACAACCCATACCCTTGCAAGGGAAGACAACACGCTAGCCCTACTAACCTACAACCTTAATATGTGACCTCCACTCCTTCCTATCTAGAGTCATGTCCTCGGTAATGTGAAGCATAGCCAAGTCTTGTCTAATCACCTCCTCCCAATACTTCTTGGGCCTACCTCTACCCCTCTGCGTACCCTCTACCACCATTACCTCGCACCTCCTCACTGGGGCGTCTGCGCTCCGTCTCTTCACATGTCCAAACCATCTCAGTCTCGCTTCCCTCAACTTGTCCACCACAGAGGCCACTCCCACCTTTTCCCGGATAACCTCATTCCTAATCCTGTCGCTCCTAGTGTGCCCACACATCCATCTCTACATCCTCATCTCCGCAACCTGCATTTTATGAACGTGTGCGTTCCTGACTGGTCAACACTCCGCTCCATACAACAAGGCCGGTCTAACTACCACTCTGTAAAACTTACCTTTAAGTTTCGGTGGAATTTTCTTATCACACAATACTCCAGAGGCAAGCCTCCATTTCATCCAAGCAGCCCCAATGCGATGTGTGACATCATCGTCGATGTCACCACTCCCTTGGATTACAGCCCCAAGATACTTAAAACACTCCTTCTTAGGAATGATTTGTGCGGCAAGTCTCACTTCCACATCTGTCTCATCCACCACATCACTGAATTTGCACCCCAAATATTCTGTTTTGGTCCTACTCAACCTGAACCCTTTGGACTCCAGCGTTTGTCTCCAAACCTCCAACCGCGCATTAACTCTGTCCCGCGTCTCATCAATCAGTACTATGTCATCCGCAAATAACATACACCATGGGACCTTTTCCTGAATAGACCGCGTCAACTCGTCCATCACCAAAGCAAATAGGAAAGGGCTTAGGACTGATCCCTGATGCAGCCCCATCTCAACTGGGAAATGTTCTGAGTCTCCTCCAACTGTTCTAACCCGAGTCTTGGCTCCACCGTACATGTCCTTTATCACCCTAATATACATCATCGGGACTCCTTTAGACTCCAAGCACCTCCAGAGGACATTCCTCGGTACTTTGTCATAAGCCTTTTCAAGGTCAATGAACACCATATGTAGGTCTCTCTTCCTTTCTCTATATTTTTCTACCAGTCTACGCATAAGATGAATGGCTTCGGTAGTCGAACGTCCCGGCATGAATCCAAACTGATTCTCAGAGATGGACACCCCTCTTCTCACCCTCATCTCCACCACTCTCTCCCAAATCTTCATAGTATGGCTCAACAATTTGATACCCCTGTAGTTGTTACAGTTTTGGACATCACCCTTGTTTTTATACAACGGAACCATTGTACTCCACCTCCATTCTTCAGGCATTTTTGCTGTCTTAAAGATAACATTAAACAGCCCAGTTAACCACTCTATGCCCGCTTTGCCCATGCTCTTTCCAAAATTCTACCGGAATCTCATCGGGTCCGGTCGCTCTTCCCCTACTCATCCTACTAATAGCCCGTATAACCTCCTCGGACCTAACGCACCTACAGTATCCAAAATCCCGAAGTCTTTCAGAGTGTGCCAAATCACCCAACACAATGTCTGCTTCCCCTTTTTCATTTGTCTGTTGTAACCTCAAGAAAAGATATTATATAAAGATATGTTGGAGTTAACTCACAGGTGTAGATCCCTCTAATGAAACCCTTGCCCTGGCAAAGGACAAGTTTCCAGCTAAGAACGAACCCCCTCTTTCGAAAACTTTCTGGGGATTATGCACTTCTGCTGGCCACTTTATGTACAGAAGAATCAGTTGTGGCCACCCACATGCCATCACCATGTAATGCTAACTGCAAAATAGGGTGATCCTTTGTACAAAGCAAGACACTTTCCCTTGTTGCCAAATCTGTTAAATACAACTGCAAGTGCAAGCATTTTTTCGTCAAGAGGATGATTTAGTAAGCACAGAAGTCTAAGAAGTTGGGAAAAGAAATCAGCAAGAGAAAGCATGTTCGATAAGTTGTAAGAGTCCACTTACAGAGAGATCTCTTCCTCCACTATAAACATGACTAAATGTTGGAGTGCTAGCAAGTGCCCATACAGAATCAGTATGCACAGCATACGAATGCACACACCTCTGCTGACACAGATCCCATAATCTAATTAATCATTGGAGGCAAAGTAAAAGTTCAACTCTCATATAAAACAAAATGTGCAAATAACAATTGCAAGATTTGGACAGCAATGAGTGACTGACTACTCCTAATAAATATGATTGAATGTAGTGAAGCCAGGCATTGTTTATTGCATGCTCATCAACTTGGCAGTACTTATAGATTCAACTACCCTCCACCCACCCCTAGTATGATGCAAGCACTCCTTACCTAATCATGGAATCAGAGGACCCAGATAAGCAGAACCTACAAAAAATACAGGATAAGGACATCATTTAAAAGAACCCAAAAAATCACATTTACTAAATACAGCAAGCGTTAATGGTCAATCTTCATATGCAATAGTGAACTGTCAAAAGCCAACAAGTGTGGGAACTCAAAACCAAGAAGAAACAACTAATAACCCACATGAGACAAATAAAAATGTTACTTTCTGAGGGCTTAGGTGAAAACAAAAAACATTTGGTCTCTATCAAAAGACAATGATAAAAAAAATGAGAACTATGCTTCTACTTTTGTTGGACAAACAGAAAATAGAAAAACAATTTGGCACATGCATCAAAAAAAATCTTTCACTGGGCAACATAGTACATATACAAAGTTTTCCAACTAAAACACGAATAAAATACATCCAGAGCCAAAATGATTAATTGCTTGTCTAAATTTGAATATAAAAAGGGAAAAAGAAATATATATTCTCTCCGTTTTAATCTAAGTGTCTTAGTTTGACTAGGTATGGAGTTTAAGAAAAAAAAGGAAGGCTTTTAAGGGTGTGTTTGGTATGAAGGAAAATGTTTTCCTAGAAATATTTTCCTGGAAAACAAGGTGATTTTTGACTTATTTTCTCATGTTTTGTTGGTGAGTAGAAAATATTTTTCGAAAAAGATTTTTAGCATTTGATTTATGAATGAAAAATATTTTTTATTTTTACTAGAGTAGAAAATAATTTTTGAAATTGAAAATAGTTTTTAAAAACAAACTTAAATTTTTTTGGGGGGTGGGAGGGTGGGTGAAGGGGGGGCGGGGTCGAGGGTAGGGGTGAAAAATTGAAATTTTGAAGTTGAAATTATTTTTTAAAAACAAACTTAAATTTTTTTTTTGGGGGGTGGGGGCTGGTAGTGGGGTGGGTGGGGGGTCGAGGGTTGGGGTGAAAAAATAAAATTTTGAAGTTGAAAATATATTTTAAAAACATAATTAATTTTTTTTTTGGGCGTGGGGGGGGGGGAGGGGGGTGCTGGTAGGGGTGAAAAAAAATGAAATTTTGAAATTGAAAATATTTTTGAAAAACAAACTTAAAATTATTTTTTTTGGGGAGGGAGGGGCTGGTAGGGCGTGGGGTGGGTGGGGGTCGAGGGTAGGGGTGAAAAAATGAAATTTTGAAATTGAAAATATTTTTTAAAAACAAACTTAAATTTTTTGTGGGGGGGGGGGGGGGGGGGGGGGGCTGGTGGGGGGCTGGATAGGAGGTGGGTGGGGGGGGGGGGTCAAGGGTAGGATGAAAAAATGAAATTTTGAAGTTGAGAATATTTTTTAAAAACAAACTTAAATTATTTTTTTTTGGGGGGGGGGGGGGGGGGGGGGTAGGGGGTCGAGGGTAGGGTGAAAAAATGAAAATTTTAATTTGTAAATATATTTTAAAAACAAACGCAATTTTTTTTGGGGGGGGGTGTGACCGGAGAGGGGGTTGGGTGATCGAGGATCAGGATGAAAAAATAAAAATTTGAAGTTGAAAATATTTTTTAAAAACAAATTTAATTTTTTTTTTCTTTTTGAAGGGGGTTGGAGGCTGATAGGGGGGTTGATGGGGAGGGGGGGGGGCAGGGTAGTGGGTGAGGGGTAAAAAAATAAAAAATTGAAATTAGAAATATCTTTTGAAAATAATTTTTAATATTTTTTTGGGAGGGGGTGGGTAAAAAATTGAATTTAAAAACAAGCTTTAAAATTTTCTTTTTTTTTGGGGGGGGGGGGGGTGGTTTGAGGGTAGGGACAAAATAAATTGATTTTTTTAACAAAAAATTAATTGTAATTTGAAGTTGGAAGAGAGTTTTGGAAAATGTTTTCCTTAAGTTTAGAAGGGAAGTCATTTTCCTTACATTTGAGGAAAATGAGTTGATTTGGAAAACATTTTCCAAAACATTTAGTCCAACCAAACATGAGAAAATTGGAAAATGTTTTCCTTCATACCAAACACACCCTAAATCTTGTTGTTTTAAATTAAAAATAAGTGTGATGTACCTAGTGCCTTTGAATCTTGTGGTCTTAACAAAACATGTAGAATGTTGGAATTAGGGTCATAAAATATAGAAAGAGACGATATTTTTAAAGAGATTAAAAAGAAAAGTAAGATACTTAAATTGAAACACATGTGGTAGTAGTTACATAAATGTGGACTACAAGTGTAACGTCAAATTTTCTTTTTTCTCCACAACATCAAATTTCTTTCTCATATAAAATGACCGAAATGGTCCTTAATATATGGATAATGCTTTATTTTGGTGCTTAATGTATTTCACTTGATTGAAATGGTCCACAATGTATAGGTGTTCATTTTAGTCCTTAATGTAATTCACTTGATTGAAATGGTCCTTAATGTAACAAAAAATGATCATTTTGGTCCTCTACTCTAAATCTAACAAATTTAGTTTTTAAAAAAGTATTAAATTTAACTATGCACCCTACGTGGCTAACAAAAATCAACATTGTCGCCTTCTTTGTTATTTCTAAAGAAAAAAACTCCAAAAAATCTAACATCATTTTCTCTCTTTCTCCCACAAAATTTACTATTCTCTATTTTCTAAAATATTATTTCACTGAGCTAACACTTATTTTATTTTCAGCAAGAGAAAATATTAAATTTTTGTTAGAGAAATTAGAGACAATAGTGTTAGATTTCACAAAATTCTCTTTGGAGCTAACAAAGAAGACAACAATGATGGATTTTAGTAGCCATGTAGGGTCCATACTAAAATTTAATTTTATTATTTTTTGATAAATATGTTAGATTTATAGGGTAAAAGACCAAAATGAACACATTTTGTTATACATTAAGGATCATTTCAATTAAGTGAAATACATTAAGGACTAAAATGAACACCTTTCTTATACATTAAGGACCATATCAATCAAGTGACACACATTGAGGACCAAAATAAAGCATTACCCAAACATTAAGGACCATTTTGGTCATTTTCTCCCCATGCATTTCCTAATGTCAGCACCGAGACATACTTCATCCATCCCCACCATAAACATCTAGCAATAACATTTGTCAATGTTTCTGTTTCGGTCTCTTGGAGACGCAAAAGATCCGGCCCCCATCCCTATATGTGTGTGTGTGTGTTGCATCCTTAAAGACAAAAGCTATGGGTGAAGGTGCACATGCCTTAGCACCTTGACACCTACACTAAAGAGCTAATTGAGCATGGTGACACACACTATCTGAGCTTCAGCGACCTTCAAGGCTTAAGTGTGCTTTAAGCAACCCCTTAAAAATACTATCTGCCACCCTCGTAAGCTAGAAGAAATGAACAAACATTTGTTCCTCTTTATATTGCTGGAGTGTAAAGTAACATGCATCAATGATACTTGGCTAAACCTAAGAATCCAAATCCGTCTTCCACCATGCTTATCGGAGTATATATCAACTATGTATAATAGTTGGAAGCCAAATGTTTCTAGCTGAATAACAACTGGCAATGCGAGCCTAAAATATCTTTAAGGCATCATTTTTTCCAGCATACCTGCCAGTAGAATCAAGAAGTAGCGCCCTAATATTATCTGTATGACCTTTTAGCTTCATGGTCTTCGAACCAGTTCTTGGATCCCAGACACGCACAACCTTAAAGAAACTCAGAAAGTAGTTATTGCTACAGCTGCTTTGGTAATATAAGAACTGTACATTTTGAAAGATAAAAAACTAACCTAACTACCAGAATATACCTTCTCAGTTTCACCAGAAACAAGAAGGGATCCACTGTCATTCATTGCCAATGCATATACTGACTCCTTATGGCCTTTTGCAGACACAGGAATATATCCTTGGGACTGGGTGTGCAAGGAAATGGTGTTGCTCGAACTATTAGGGTGGATGCTTGTAATGGACAGTGAACTTCCTACACCACTGACACCATTTGAACAGTTTTCCTCAGTTGCATCACTTGACTTAGATGTTGGGGAAAGTGCACCTTCAAGGTCCCATATGTAAACCTCACCACCAAGGCCAGAAGATGCAACAACATTGCTCTATCATTAATGATAATGAAATGGAATCAGAAAGTAGAGTTAATTAAATCCACATTCAGCCTGAATATTCAAGTCCCAGCTTCAATTGAAGTTAATGATTCACTGCAATTTTTTTTATGATGCCAACAAAGTCTTGCAGAAGAATTTACATTTTTTTCTACTGAAGCAAGGCAAGTGACATAATCAGAGTGCTGACAAAGCGTCCTGGTACAAGATCCCTCAGATAAGCCATTCCATACCTGATAATCCAACAGAAATTTCCCAAAAACAAAGAAAAAAAATTCAGAAAACAAGTTGCGTAGTGAGAAGTAATAGAAATGTGTGTAAGAATTTGTGAGCAAATAGGAATACCAAATTTAGAGGCGAACATAAATACCTTGACAGTGGTGTCTGAGGAGCATGAAACCAATGTGTTATTGCCTGTAAGAACAGCGTCATTTACCTGCACAATTTACGAATCACAAGACAACTGCTAAGTTATGCATAAGAAACATAACAAACAGATGATATATGTGCAAAAAAGAGGCTGAAACCCCCAGACACCTTCTTCTTCATTGTGAGGTGGCCTCAGAATTATGGAGCATGTTTTTTTTGTCTCTCTGGCATCAATTGGACCACACCCCTCACTGTTAAGGATGCATATGAGAGTTGGAGTCTATGGAAAGTTGACAAAGCCATCAAGAAGATTTGGATTATGATACCTGCTTGTATTTTTTGGTGTATTTGGTTAGAGAGGAACAAGAGATGTTTTGATGGAGAGTCAACTGCTTTAGGTATTTTGAAGACTAGGTGTTTAGTTGGACCAACTTGTATCCTGCTATTAATGCAGAACAACTTCAGGATTTTACTAACTCATTAGTTCTGGCTTTGATAGTTTGTATAGTTAGCCAGAGATTTTTTTGTAAGCTCAAATGCCATATCTTGTAAACTTTGCATCTTCCTGATGCTGTTATTAATACCACTTATCTTATCAAAAAAAAAAAAAAAACAAACAAAATATGAAAACAGCCAGTTACACAAAAAAAGATTTAGCATATGGAGGACAGGTCAATAGCACATCCAGGCATATCCTAGGGAACGAGAAGTTTTCATCGAACAGACTAAATTTCATTCTAAGATGGGCCACTGCATAAAGTACTTGAAAATAGAGTTTGGTGACCTTTATTTGAGACATAGGAAAAACAAAAAGAAAAAAAGAAACTATTTGGTGCAGCCTGGTCAAAGTCAACTGATTCTTATATACCATATGGTGGATATGACTTTATCTAGTAGATGCCCTTAAACTGATGCTAGTGCTGTGGGATTCAAAAAGCTAGTACAATACAAGACCTAGCGAGGAAAGAGAATTTGAACAGTACCCAATCAACATGGGATTCAAATGTAGCACAGCAGGTGGCACCATCTTCAGCCAATGCCCATCTCTTTAAAGTGCCATCTCTGCTCCCGGTAAATAGGTACTCAGACCCACCGGGTGAGGACGACTTCAACAAAGCCAAGCAATTTACACCAGCACAATGCTGAGACAGAAACGAAAAGAAAGAACAGTAAGCAATCACTGAACAGAGTATTAAAAATGAACGACCTAAAAAGAACTTGTTCATGATTCACAATTACCACAAGGTAGAAAGAATAGTAGGAGGCTTGCAGAGATAACAGCTAGTAAGACGCAAAATTCATGTAGTTTGCCAGATATTACCATGAATGATGAACTAGCCAGAAATTCTCAAGGAAAGGTGAACAATCTTCAAGAAAACAGGTTGACAATATATTTCAGAGACACTACATCTTTGGTAAAGTTTAAAGTACCTCTTCATCAACTGTGAAATATCATTAAATAATATTTGGTTCATTTTGTTCAAGAACCTTCACCCCCTCACCCAATGATATTTTACTACAAACAAAGACGAGATAGACGGAAGAGACAAGGGAGATAAAACAAATGACAACAGAAATTTTCAAGTAGATGCAAGAATAAAAAGGGAAAAGTAAGTCTTTATCTAAGCCACCATAATGATACAAGTTCTATGGAAAAGCTAAAACTTCACAATTTTGAAAAAAGAAAAGAGTATTTCTAAGGAGTCCACTCCTTGCATTGTTTCAAGTTTCAACAAGGGCTACCATTACTCTACCAATATGACTCCTTATCAGGTTGTGCATGGAAGGGAACCGCCACCATTGCATCCATTTATAACTTGCTGATCTTGAAAACAACTCTTGGCCAGTGACCAGATGTTAAAGTTTTTGCATTCCAACCTTCTGAAGGCTCAATCCTGCATAAAATCCCCAGCTGATTCCAAGTGCTGTGACTTGCCTTTTAGTGTGAGTGATGTTGTTCTACTTTGTCTACAGCCTGAACATCAGAAGAATCTAGCCTAACGGCCTAATGAGAAGCTTTCTCCTTGATATATTGGTCCGTATAAAATTGTTTGCAAAGTAGGTCATCCAGCCTATGGACTGCAGCTACCTCCATCAGCAAAGTACATCCAATTTTCCGTGTCTCATTGCTTCGCCCCGCTCATGGCCATTCGACATTCCATCCCTCCACCTTTACTGCTTTCTGCTGGTTTCAAATTTACGGTGGAGACTAAAAAATTTGTTGCACCTTTGGATGAAAGAATCCGGGATTCCAACTCAAGAATTACTCTTTCAATGGCATCATCATACTGCTGAAGAAGCTAGAGGGGAAGACTGTGACATACTTGCTGGACAGTTTCCTTTCCTTCCACCTTGAGGACAAGGCATCTTTTTAGGAGGAGTGCACAAATACAACCCCACTTTTGAAGACATACTTTAGAAGGAAGCATGAGAGGGGAGATAAAAAATTGGGCAGCTTGACTAAGTCCACTTCTTCATGTGAGATGGAACCAAGCAGCCAAATCAAGAAGGATCACTCAGTCACATAAAGACACTGAGTGCCGATCACAACTCTATCAGAAAACTGGTCATGAGACGTGTCCTCTAATGACAGACTAACGCTCAACTTGTTAATATCATCTAACTCTACCACAATGCCAAATACGTATCAACTAAAGATTCATCCTAATACCTTCTACAATAAGCCATATATAAAGTTGAGGGGGGAAAACCTCTTTAGAAGACCTAAATAGCAGACCAGTAACTAAGACATAAAGACTTGAACCCAAAGGATGCATATAACCTAAGGCAAACTTGAACATGTTTCAAAAAGTTAAGCCATTATTTTACATTGATTCTACTGTGCAGCTTCATTTGCTCTTCTTTTTCTTCCTCAAGAGATTGTCCGTCAGTCCAACTGAACATAGATAAAACACACAAAAAGATAGAGAGAGAAAGAAACAATGTGTGTATGTTGTTTTGTGTTTGGCAATGAAATTCCAGACCTATAGGTTCCTAGAGGCATGATGCCCATTTGATTTTTATCACGTGAACGATGTTAGATGCTATAAGTAGCACAAGAAAGTTTCTCCAAAGGCATTGATTCAACGACAAAGGTAGCACAACGCAGATGTGTGGTAGCTGGTAGGCGCATGTTATGAGTTCAAATCCTAGATAGTGCACCAAGTCTAGTATTTAAATAGAAGAGTAGAGGAGCAACCCCAAACCCAAGTTCAATAAGGAGAAAACAATGAAGAGAGCATAGTAGTTAATAAGAAAGCAGTGTAAAGTCTACAAGAAAGAAGCAGTAACCGCAACAAAACAATGTGATAATTGAAACACAACAAGCAACATATGGCTAGAACTACAAGGATATGACTAGTGAGATTTCACTGGGTATGTTGTTGTTGTTATTGTTGTAGAGGAGCAACCCACACCACTATTCCACACTAAGCGCAGTCATGTATATATGACAGTTGTTAAGAATGTAAAACCTCAAATAAGATACTTCGCCTTGTAGTATCACAACTCATTTAGTGTTTTCAAATGCGTGCTTTAAGCACACTTAAGCCCTGAAGCGAGGCTCAAAATGTGTTGAGCGCTTCACCTCACTTTATGTGCGTTTTAGTGTCGTCATTAAGGTTTTAAAGCAAACTTTTCCTTGCCAATGAGTCTCTTCTGAAGAAATGACACTAAAATTGTTATTTCACTTCATTTTTTATCTCTTTTGATAACCGAGAAATTTGTCCAATCACAGCTTTTTAAACTCGATGGATAATGGGCCCGCCCCTCTACCCTTCTCCTCTTAAATATCGGGTTTCGCTTTGCATAGTGTGGGGCTTGAACCTACGACCTAAACCACAAATCCTCCACTTCTCGCCACTCGAGCTAGGCTTTGGGGCAATTGATATTACACTTTATCCTAATGTTTTTTCAACTTTTTTGGTCATGTATTTGTCATACAATGTTTATAGGCGAAATGATCTTATGGACCCTTATACTTGTATGAGTTTGTATTCTAGACCCTTCTACTTGACCTATTGTCAGCTGAACCCCTAAACTCAATTAAAATGAGACTTTTAAATCCCTCCAACCATGTGTGTAGCTCACTCTCTTACATAAATGACATGTCATATCCACGTCACATATATTAATGCCATGTCATAATTATTTCATAACTATTTTTAAATTATTAACAAAAAATGTTACTCCACAAAAGACAAAATAATAAGCTTTCTATTTTAAAAAATAAAATAAAATAGTTAATTTTCTCACTCTGCCTTCTCCTTCCTCAACCCACAATCACCATTAACACCATCTCTGTTCTCCTTAAATATTTTTTCTTCTTCAGGCAGTCATTGTCTATTGTTGTGACAAGGCCCTTCAAGTTTTTATAAATCATAGTTCAATTTTTCTCAAAATTATCATTCGCAGATCTTAATCGTAACCATCTACCATCATTTGAACCACCATAAATCCTTTTTCACCATTGATGCCAATAAATCACCATTAAAGTACTTCAATATATCATAATATTTGTACACAATTATACATCACATTTTACCTAATTCCACAAAGATATCCAACAATCACATTCATCCTTCAAAACTATTGAATCTTCGTCACCTCATGGGTTGTAAATTACCAAAAAAATGGAAAGAAAACATAGATCTACATCAATAATACATTATCGTTTCCCAGAAAGAAAGAAATTATGAAAAGAAAAAAAAAGAAAAAAGAAAAAAGAGAGAACAAAGAAACTGGAGAGGGCTGGGAAGGGGGAAAAGAGAGAGAAATAAGGGTTGGTGGGGAAGGAAAAGAAGAAAGAAGTAAAAAAAATCATTTTTTATTTTCTTATTTTTTTTATTTTTTATTTTAAATATTTTTAGTCTAAATTTTGATGTTCACGCTCCTTTAAACGCGTGATATCACGTATTTATGCCAACTCAATAATTAAGTTGCCACATAAGTTTGGTCAATAGTCAGAAGGGCTTAAAATATTGAGTTTCATTGAGTTTAAGGGTTCAGTTGACAAATAGTCAAGTAGAAGGGTTTAGAATACAAACTCGTACAAATATAAGAGTCCATCAGACTATTCTGCCATGTTTATAATTGTCTTGGACTAAACGTATATATTTGTACTTTTTGTCCCTTTGCACTTTTTTCAATTAAAGTCTCTACTTTATTTGCGCTTAAAGCCCCAACAGACCTTAGAGCGTTTTTGCACTTTTTGCCTTTGATAATACTGGGTTCATCACATCGAAACAATAAATATCCACAAATTCCAAAAAGAGACTTAAAAGATATCATCTAGATAACTTAAATGAGAAAGACAATTGATGATCACATGGGTGATGCTCCAGAAAGAAAAACAAAAGGCAAGCAAATTAAGGGAAACCTAAAAGGCCCCATTTAGCTGTTTATGGATTATTCTACTAACTTCCACCATGGTGAGTTCAGCTACTACTGCAGAGGCATGCTGCTTGAACCTCCAAGAAATGTTGTGATGACAGTATTTTTGAAGAGTAAGAGCATCCAGCAACCAAGAAGGGGAAAATAGATAATTACACAAGAGAAGGTGATATAGTAAGACAAGAGTGACCTATGGGCGTCATTTAAGACATAAGTCAACCTCTTCTCCTTGCGAGCCCGCACAAAAGTGGACGTGTTGCCTGCACTAGCTACACGGTGCATTGCAGATATCCCTAAAGAAAAAAGAAGAGAAAAATTGGACAAGTGTCAATTACACACATAATGTTTAATTCAGTTTGTAGCTGAATCTATTTCTTAATCAATAAACGCCATAGGATCATCTCAAAGAAATGAGTTCATAATTTGGCGAACATCAATAGATAATAGGATCAAATAAGGAGAACGTTTCTATTTAGGTACAAAAAATTGGATTGTTGATAGAAGAAGAAGTGAATTGAAGAGCCGGAGATCAACCTACGTCATCAAAAGTGCACAAAGCAGCGGATTTCAGTCAGCACAAACCCTTCACTTGCTAAAATTCTATTTATCTTCACGGTTGAGACAGTTGGGAAATAAAGGCAGATTAAAGTATTTTGTGTGAGAGAGAGAGAGAGGGGAGGGGGTGGTCTTCTTCTTTAGGGCTTTGATAGTTTTGGGATGGGAATGATCTTTTGGATATTTTTTATAAACCATATTTTCTATTATTTTTTATGATTTCAAAAAATAACAAAAATCCCTCTTTTTACTCACATTATCTCCTTTCCGGATACATTACTTAGAACAGCCCCAAATACACGATCTTTCATCCTTTTTTTTCACTCCTAAAATTTCTCCATTGTATTATCAGTTACCTCTGCCAATCAACTTTTTAATTTCAAATATTTTCTCTTTCCAATTCATCAATTGCAGGTTATTGAAGAAGTAGTTCTTAATTAATCATCTTCTTCTTCATCCGTTTTTTTCTTTCAAGTTTATCGGTATCGATGTTTTAAAGAAATATGTAACGACCCGTAAAATGAATAAGTGAAACTAGAGCCTAACTAGTGAGTGTGTGAGTTTGTCATGAGGTTTGAGGTGGTTTGATGTTGTCCCGAGCTTTGGTTGAGGGGTTTAGGGGTTAAACGTCAAGGTACGACTCCCCAAGGACCACCCTAGGGGTCCTTGAGGAGGATCCTTAGCCTAACCCCAAGGCTAACCCAAAATGAGTTTTGTTGCCAAAATGTGGTGACCTACGGAAGGGGTCCACGCCCCGTGGATGGCCTCCGTAGGTCAAGGGCCCATGAACCAAGCTACATCCCCAGACCACGGACCAACAACACGGTCCATTAGTGGACTCACGGTCCGTAGGTCTAGGGCATGAGTCACCAATTGTTTTGCTGTCAAGTTGCGGCCAAGTGTGGGGGTCATTTGGTAAATTCATGTTAAGTCTTGTTTGGTTGGGGGACGGTTTTAATTAGTTATTTATGGTATTTTAAGGGTTTTTAAAGTATTAAAACATATTTTAGACTTCATTACTTCAAAACCCACCTCTCTTCTCAAAAGCTCTCTCTCTAGAAACCTCCATTGGAGGTGAAGATTTAATCTTTCAAGGTCAAATCTTCAAGGTTTTCAAAGGATTTTCGTGGGGAATCAATAGCAAGGTATGATAGTCTTGATCTTTGTCTAACTTTTCATTCAAGGAGCCAATTCCAAAGTGATTTCAAAGTATGAAAAATCTAGGGTTTCACTCAATCTCATGGGTTCTTTCATCAAATGGCTTCTAATGACAAATTATGATTGTATTAGTGTTTACTTGATGATTTATGATGAAAATACTCTATGAACCCATGAATTCTCTCAATTCCTAAATTATGCCTTTATGAAGTGGGTTTGATGATTATGAAAGCTTATGAATGGAGTAAGTCTAAATTGCTTTGGATTATTGAATTGTATCATTATCTATGCCTTAATTATGGTAAATTGTTGGTGAGTTGATGATTTGTGATCATGGCCTTGAAAGGGCAAGTTATGACCCAATTATTTGTTGTAATAGAATTGTTCTTGTGCTATTAATCCCCTTGAAAGGTGGAGGTGTTTAATTACTATGTATGCTTATGAAGTGAAATATATGTGTGTGATTACTATAGATGTATTATGATCATGTTTAAAAGGCAATTGTATGAATGATGATTATTATGTGAAAGGTTATTCTCACATGCTCACACACACTCATGAATGAAGTTCTATGATAATGTTAATGATGATGAGTCTATTGAAAGGCTATTCTCAATTGTACTCTAATGAATGATAATGACTTGTTGTGGAAGGACTTTTTGTCACAATAAGGAAAGGCTATTCTCATCTTTGAATCTATGAGCATTCCAATGAATGAATGAATGAATGTTGGAATGGGATGGATTCTTATCTGGGAGTTGAGGCGGAGTATCTAGTAACAATCCCTATATCCCATTTTAACGAATGTTGGGTTTGAGATGGATACTCATCCATGAGTTGAGGCGGACTGTCTAGTAATAATCTCTTATCCCATAATGAACTAATGTAATAAATGTAATGTACTCTGTAGGGAATAATGCTAAGCACCGAGTGGATATGAATTGAGATGGATGCTCATCCGGGAGTTGAGGTGGGGTATCTAGTAACAATCTCTTGAGATGGATGCTCATCCGTGAGTTGAGGCGAGGTATCTAGTAGTAATGTCCCTATCCCATAACTATGTGCCCACATAGGTCTAGCTAGTGGATCCACTTTAGCTAAAGAGCAATGGTCCTACCTTAGGCAAATAGGAATCCCTTATCCGGTGAGGGTGACACCGGGATTCCATGAGTTGCTCACATGGTCTATGTCGATTTAGGCTTACCCCCACAAAGAATGTTAATGAACTATGGCTTCTTAAGAATGTATTACTTAGTGTGGGTGGTTGTATGGGACACCATCTATGCATTGCACAAGTAGGCTTTGAGAGAGGTTGTGATGTGCTCCTTTATAATGTTAAGTGTAATGAATGTGCTCTTATGATGATGTTAATGAAGAATGTTAATCTAATGTCTAAATGACGCCATCTATGCATTACACAAGTAGGCTTTGAGAGAGGTTATGGTGTGTTCCTTTATAATGTTAAGTTTAATGAATGTGCTCTTATGATGATGTTAATGATGAATGTTGATCTAATGTCTAAATGAATGAAGGTGCTCTTAATGAAATGAAGTTAATGAAGAATGTTGACTTATATGCTTGAATGAGATGATTCATGTTATACTTGGATTGTATTATGAGTTACGTCCTTGTCATGACTTAATGAATATGAATGTGTCTTACCTATGGTGACTTCAAATGAGTACTTAGTGTGAGTAGTAGTATGGGATGCTACTTGTACAATGTTGTAAGTTACCCTTAAATAAATAGTTCTGGCCCATGGGCCGACCCCGTCCCTAATCAAGCCTCTAGGGCCAAGGGCTTATAACGGTCGGGCTCATAAGCCCTAGTTTTGAATGGACTTGAAAAATACTATCCCAAACTACCCCAATAATAGGTTGGGTTGGGCCGACCCTATAGACTAAGCCCATTTTGACGTCTCTATAAATCATAATGTTCTATAACTGGAGCACTATGTATTAGATCCAACAATAGGTATATAATACATATTAGTGACAATCTTTTACTACCAGGTACATACACCCAAAATTATTCAACTAGAAGGCTACCCAATAAATATATATGATACATAAACCCTAATGTTCTATAACTAAAACACTGTATATCAAATTGATTGATATGTGCATAATACATAATATATTTCAAATTTAATAGTTTTCAAGCTTTATTACATGTATCATACACATATCAACTGATGACCACTGTATTATGTATCACACATAGAAGAAATGATATTTGGAATAATTACATGTATATTGTATCTTTCTAAAATACAGTATTGCTCAAACAAAATGAGATGCATAAATAGTAATATATCATGCACTAATTTTTTAGGCATGATACGTCAATTTGAATTGATACTAAATGTGTATAATACATAGCAATTACCACAAAGATATGTATCCATCAAAGCTATGTATCTCTTTAGTCTTTTTGTATGTTGTATCAATGCATAGCAGATACATTGAAAACCCAGGCTCTTGTTTCTTCACCTGTTGAAAGCCTAGCTCATCCTCATCCATCCTAGTTAGATGTTCCAGCTCTGTAGCATCCATATGTTATCGACCTGACCATCCATTTATCGTTGGAATTAGAATAAACTGGTCCGTCCAATGTCTCTGACCGGACTTCGGGATCCTAGTAGATTAAGTTAAGGCAAGTATGAGTTCGACCCTTTTCTCACCGGGCCAGGATCATAGAGTTCAATTCCCCTTCTCCGGATTTACCCATTGATGTCACGACCCAGGGGTACCCCCTAGATATGACACAACGTACAAGACTCTGAAAAGCCTCATACAAGCCTCTTAGCATATCATAACATAAGATAATAGAAAATGGTGCGAAAATTTAAAACATTTTCCCAATACAATCAAAGTCTCATAAAACGAAGCAGAAGTCTTACACTTGTCTCAAACCATCTAATACTTGAAAAGAGTTTGGGACACAACCCATACAAAAGTCTAAACATAAAGAAAGACATAAAATGAAAGGTGATCAAGTTCTCAATGCTATGAGGACTCACCAAGTCTTCACTTGCTTGCTTTTACTATGATCATAGCCACGAGAATGGAAGTCAATATCGCTGGACCCTACATTTGATAAGAATGTAGGCAAGAGTATGCGTTAGTACAATAATGTACTAGATATGATGGCTAGCATAAATCATCAACATAAGCATAATGTAGGCATTAGTCAACATAAGACATATATCATAATCATAAGAGACAATAACATAAGTCATAAGTATAAGAGACATCATCATAAGACATAGGCTATAAGTATAAGGGATAACAATACGGTCATAGGCATAATCAATGCCTCTACATCAACATAATATAAGAGAAACACTCATAAGTAAACTCAAAGCATGTTTGTGCAATGCATGGATAAGTCCCCATAAATCTCACCCATACTAAGAAAACCAAGTTAGGACCTTATTCATATTCATTATCTTTTGTTCTCATCCTTTAGCTTAGTTATCATAGACAAGGGAACATTCACCTTTAGCCACACATATCAAGGAAAACAACTATAGCGACGACCCAAGCTCATACATTAAACAAGTAAACCTCATATCAAAACATACTTACAATATTTCTTTGAAGTAACCTTAGTTCATTATTAGACTTGACATTGTGGGAATTTGCCTTAACCGACATAGAGACCATGTGAGCTAAAACATGATCCCCCAGTGTTACCCACACCGAAAAGGGTTGTCCTACTTGCGTAAGGAAGAACCATGATTTAGATTAGGTGGATCCATTAGCTAAGTAACCTATGGGGGCACGTAGTTTATGGGATACAGAGATTACTACTAGAAACCCAGACTCAACTGGCGTAAAAGGATCCCATTTGGAAGCCGGACTCAACTAGCGTAAAAGCTTCCATCTCATATTCAATATCCACTCATTAAGTCCTACTTGACTCATGCTTCATGGAAGGATGCCCTTGACAACCAATCCAAGTTAGTTCATTAGGATAGCTCTTGTATCATGGGTGAGAAAACCTTTCACATCATGTCCACATGTAAGTATTAGATTCAATTAGGTGAGAAAGCCTTTCAACCTAGAATCTTCATTATGTGAGGAAACCTTTCACATCATGTTCATTATGAGTTCATGAGAACATCCTTTCAATCAGCTCACAATAACAACATGTTTATTAGCACTTGACTCTCAAAGTGTACTCATAACATTTACATAGATTTCATGGAAACATGCATAATCTCATCAACTTGCCCTTTCAAGGTTCAAAGATTACTTTCAATCAACACGTCTAGAATTTAAGCATTAGACATGGATTTCATAAATCATGCATACCTTCTTAATATTGGTCATGTGGGTAAGTCCTTCCATGACAATCCTATCCACTAGTCATCAGACACATAAGCTTCACACTCAAAACCTTAACATTTATAGTTCATCATATTAGTGATGTGCCATGAAATATTGGCACATTATGCTTAATACTAAGGAGTAATACTAGAATTGAGTGTATTTTTATAAGCTTTGATGTGTTTGTTGAATGTTTAGACAGATTCTCACCTGTGTGGAAAATGGAAAAAAGAGTAGAAGATGAGCGTGATCAAGTGAAGACCATGGGCACCTAGACCAGTCGTGGTCCTTGTAACGAATCGCGATGTTGGTCGTGAATGCCTTTCAAGTGAGCATGCTTTGAGAAGATCAATTGTGGCAATACCAAGTAAAGACCACAGATGACCTCATGGGTTGTGGTCCTCACAACAATTCATGGAAATGATCGTGAAGGTGATCCGGTGAATAGTTATCAAAGAGCTAAATGTTGAATTAGCCAAGTGAAGACCACGGGCACCTATACAGACCGCGGTCATTGTCATGATCCGTGGTGTTGTCTGTGGTGACTTTCCAGTGTATAGGCCTTGAAGACTCAAGTTTGGAGAAGTGCAAGTAAAGACCATAAAGGGCTTCACGGATCGTGAACCCTTGATGGACCATGATGGCACTTGTGAAGCTGCGCGACAGATCAATCCTACTTCGAGTAGGACTCTTTTTAGACACTTTATTTGAATTAATTAGGTCATTTTTAGTTTTTATCTCATCATATCTGGAATGAGAGACTTAGTTCTGAATAGTTTTGACTTTGGTTTTTATCGATAATCATTGAATTGATTTTGGAATTTGGACTTGGATTTTTTCAATATCAATCGTTCATTGAATTTGCAGATTGTCGTAAGTAAACTTTCTTAATGTTTGCATTACTAATCTCTGTTCATTTAGTGGAAAGCATGAGTGGCTAAACACCACAACTAGGGTTGTGGATACTATGACCGAAATCTAAATGTGAATTCGTAAAATGAGTAGAAGGTGAATTATATTTGCAATCTTTAACTCAACTTTCATTATTCATTTGTTCTAATAGATGTAATGTCATGGGAAACAGAACCCTAGTTTTATTTATTTATCGAAACAACTTTAGAATCAATACTCTGTTAATTGTTAATCTGGATCTTGTTTAACAATCTTAGTTACTAGAACTTTATAGCTAAACCCAATTTACATTCCGTAATTGTTTTCTTTAGGAAATAATAACAACCTTTGGGTAAACGCGACAGTGAAATCATTTTTGTACAGAAATACTTTGTGGGATCGACATCAACTCATGTTGAGTTTTGTAAATTAACTTCGACTGTTTATACTTCTTAATTGAAGTGTAAGTTTGGACGTGTCAAATTTTGGCGCCGCTGTAGGGGAATTTCAATTCAGAAGTGTTTTACTAGCTTTTATTCAAAGCGTAGTTATATTTCCTAATTTTACATCTTGTTCTTTGTTTGTGTTTCTTACAGGTGAGTTCAACTGTGTATGCCAAATACCAGAAGTAAGGCAGCTCCATTGATTCCTTATGATCCGAAACTTTGAAAGACTATCCGCAAGATGGTCAACGAACGGGAACTTGAGGCACAAAGGCAAAGATTAGGATTGGAAGCTGAGACCGCTGCAAAAGGTGCTCAGCAGAATGCAGTGAACAACCCTCCTAGGGTGGTGGATGAACATCCAAGAGTGGAAGAAATAGCTCCTCCCCACCGCCAACCACTAGCTCCAAGGGGTCGAACACAACATCCAGCTCACATGATGTACGAAGAGGATGACTTAGATTTGGACGGAGCTGGAGCCACTGGTGCGATGGTATTACCTGTACTACCTCCAAGTGTAAAATTTACTATCACTAGCACCATAATTCAATTGTTTAATTTGAAAGGTATGTTTAGAGGTGCAACTGGTGATGATGCGAATCAACATCTAATGAACTTGGTGCTATATGAAAATCACAGGAAATTCTTGGGGTTAGTCAGACAACAATGAGGTTGAGGCTATTTCCATTCTCTGTTACTAGGGAGGCAACCAATTGGCTACATGAGATGCCAGATGACTTAATCAGAACCTCAAATGACCTTAAGAAAGCTTTCTTGAAATGATTCTATCCTAAATCAAAAGAGTTGCAGATGAAAGACGAAATAAGTGCACACAAGCAACTACCAAGGGAGGCAATGCATGATACTTGGTGGAGATTAAACCCAAAACTGAAAAAGTGTCCAAACCATGGTCTCACTAAGCGACATTTGAAACAGACCCTCTATAGATCACTTAATTGTGTTATTAAGCCTGTTGTTAATGCAGTTTGTGGTGGATCATTCAAGAGGAAGCCTTTTGCTGAAATCATGTAGCAATTGGATAAAGTAGCCAAGAACAATAGAGCATGGCACACCAGAAATGCTGTAGTGGAAGATTTGGGAGTCACTTATTCCTTAGTTTGCTAACTTTCTTGTTAGTGACTTGATGCTTGATGGGCTGACATTTTAGTAAAGAAAGAGGTTCCTGCATGATGTGGGTAAGTATTTTTGGGATGAACCCTATTTGTACAGGGTGTGTGCTGATAATATCATCAGGCAATGCATTCCTGAGGCTGAGATGCTACATATTTTAGAGGCATGTCACTCCTCTCCAGTGGGTTGCCATCATGGAGTTGCTCGAACACCACACAAGGTACTTTAGAGTGATAACTACTGGCCTACAGTTCATCAGGATGCAATGGATATAGTGAAGAGTTGTGATGTATGCCAGCGGCAAGTTGCTATCTCTCGGCGCCACGAGCTACCAATGACACTCATTCTAGAGGTAGAGCTATTTGATGTGTAGGGAGTTGATTTCATGATCCCATTGTGAGCTCCTATGGGAAAAAGTATGTACTTGTGGCATTGGACTATGTGTCCAAATAGGTTGAGGCAATTTCTTTGCCTGGGAATGATGGTAAAAATGTTGCTGAGTTTCTGAAGAAGAAGAATATCTTCTCAAGGTTGCCTATTAGTATGTCTCCATATCAATTGGTGTTTGAAAAGACATGTCATTTGCCGGTTGAGCTTGAGCATAAGGAACTCTGGGCTTTGAAAAAGCTGAACCTTAGTTGGAGTGAAACTACAAACCTGAGACTAGATCAGATCAATGGGATGGATGAGTTCCGCTTGAGAGCATATGAGAGGTCTGCACTGTACAAGGAGAGGATGAAGCTGTATCATGACAAGCATATTGAGAAAAGAACCTTCACTCCTGGTGACTTGGTGTTACTTCTCAACTCCAGACTTCGTCTGTTTCCTGGGAAGTTGAGATCCACATTGTCTGGACCTTTTAAGGTAACTTAGGTATTTCAGTTGGGTGCTATTGAGTTGGAAAATAAAAAGGTTGAGAGGTTCAAGGCCAATGGTCAATGAATCAAGGCATACAAGGGTGTTCTAGATGAAGTGAAAGTAGTGGAGGAATGTAAGCTTGATGAATTCAGAGTAATCAAGTAACCTGCGTCGCGTCGCGATGTTAAACTGTGTACTGCTTGGGAGGCAACCCAAGACTGTAATTGTAATAGGTACTTTACATTTTATTATTTTTCTTTGTTTTTATAGAGTCACTGGGTGTTGATCTGTGCTGGAAGGATTTGAACAAAGAAGTGAAGAATTGGGTGTAGACAGCTCTTAACGGGCCGTGGTGCCCTTCACGAGCAACTTCACGGCCCGTCATCCTCAACAACAGCTTAAGGAGGCTATTGGAATTTTCCATAAATTGGTTCATGGAAGGGTTTACGGTCCATCAATCTTTGTACGAACCTTCTAGCCTCTCTTGAACTTCAGGTAAGTTTACACTCTCCAAGTCATGTTCACGAATGCCTCTACAGACTGTGGTGCCCTTCATGGATAACTTGACGGTCCGTCGCCCGCAACCCAGCAATGCTGAAACCAACCCAACCCGCGCTTGAACCAAAGTTGAAATGAAACGTATATTTACATCCTAAAGCGCCAAAGGTTGGATTTTTTCACTTTCTTTCTTCCATAACGGTTATCAAACGCATAAAAAGGTTTTTCAACACCCATAAATTCTAATTTCATCAAGGGATTCGAAACCCTAGTTCTAAGGATTAAGAAATTGAAGCAACAATCTTAGTTCTCTATTTTAGGGCAAAAAATGTGATCAAATTCGAAGTAAGTCCTTCGTTTAACTTGTTATAAGTTTGATCTTATCAATAGGCAAGTTAGAAGCACTTAAATAGTTCGAATTAACCATAATTATGTGATGAACTAGCATTGTTGATATCAAATTGTTGTGGGTTTGTTTAAATTGGTAGTTTTCGTATGTGGGTTTGTTGAAATTGTATGGAGGTAGTTGTTGATGTATGGGTATGATGAATTTATGAGTAATTAGTGTTGCATGATGATATTAGTGTATGCTTGAGTTTGTATGTTTGAGTCCCATGTGGAATTTGCCGATAAAATTGTGAAATTGAGGGATTAAAATCGTTGGCATGTGAGTATGATAGTATTAGGGATTTCGTGTTAATTTCTATAGTGCTTGGTAACGTATTTGTAAGTTAGGGTGTACATGTGTGTTGTTTCTTAATGTTGTGATTGTGTGACGAACATGGTTGAAATTGAGAATATGTTGACTGTGGGAAAAAAGTCACTAAAAATTTGCTAAGTGTAAGTTCACGATGGGCTTCACGGACCATGGGGCCAATCGCGATTCATGAAACCCTTCGTGAACCACACTTAGCAAAAAAGGGGTCACACTGATGAGGGTCACGATGGTCATCACGGATCGTGGTTCACTCCATGGACCGTGAAGCCATCTGTGATCCATTCTAATACAGTGGATCACAAAGTCAAGTTGCTAACTCCTATCCACCAGGGTCTTCACGGACCATGGTACCCACGACGGCCCGTCTTGGCTCCCATACAATTTTTTTTTTGTTTCTGTTGTTTTAATTCTGTTTTTGCATTTTAATTCTATGGCCCTTCCCAATGATAGATTGGGTGACGACATTCTTAAGGTAAGGCGTCACGTTGTAATTACATAGGGGAAGTCTGAGTACCCGATAATGTGTCATTCTACTGATTTGCGTACTAATTGGTTTTGTATTTCTCAGGTACCATGGCTCCTTGAAGAAAGTCTGCAGCTCCACATTCGTCACATATACTGCTTCTCAATAGGAAGGTGATAACATTATGGAGCCTAGTAGTTCTGAGGTTCAAATAAATACCCCTGTTGAAATTCACCCACCATGAACTACTAGATCCCATACAACGATGGCCATTCTTCTAAAAAGCCCTTTCCAGTCTGAAGAGGAAGGTAGTAGTTCCGGTAGTGGTGATGAATGAGGTAGCAAGTCTGATAATGGTTCTGGAGATAGTGCAGAGTCCGTTAGAGGCTCTCAGGAAAATGCAACTACACCTCCATCTACAGTAGGACCAGAAGCTGCAACTGGAGCACACGAAGAGGCAGGTGCCGAAGAAGAGGATGATGATGTTACTTTAGATGACATAATGGTCCAATATGTTCACTTCTGTGAATTCATTCCAGTGGGACAATAGCTGATTGGTTATTTCAGATCTATATGGACTGTGTACAGGTCTGAAGATTTCTTCAAGAATGGAATCGTGAATAAGTTGGGTGGCTTTAAAGAATAGACCACTCATGCCTGAGACTAGAGTAGTAATGGCGGATATCTAGGCATTCCCAAATATTTACAAAATCTTCCAACTTCACCAGTTTGAATGGATGAACAATGCTCCTGGAGAATTCACTGGCCACCTACCTCTAGAGTTCTATGCCTGTTATGCAACCACTCTAATGAACCTTTCTGCAGAAACTGAAACAACTAAGAGAGCACAAAAGATAGTTGCAGCCACGTTGGTTTTTTTTGGATACAGTCAATGTGAGGGGAAAGATCGCGAATATCTTTAAAGAGATAATCAATAGGATGCTACATGGCCCAGAGTACACAGCGCCAACATCTATGAGATTATTTTAGGGTAAACACCATGCTGTTACTAGTGAATCGGAGATGGAGGATCGAGCGCATCATGCGTTGGATTGCAGGTTATACTGCCACAGAATGAGAAGCGGTAGCATGGGTGTTTGAGCCACATGTGCAGATTACAACGACGTCTCTAAATTTTCTGGCCAAAGTTTGGTGGTCCATAGTTCGAGCACAGTTGTGACCCACAACAAATAATAATACACTTTCCCTATCACTAGCATCATTGGTTGCTTGCCTCATGGCCGGTTACCTAATCAATGCGGGTCAAATCATCGCTACGGAGATGCGAGACAGAGCACTGAATGAGTGAGCAGGTTTTCCATTTCCCTGTCTGATATGGAAACTTTGTCTGCAGGCTAACATTCCACCAAATAAATTGGTGGATAAACCGATTGAAACGTCCAGGATAACTGCCGCTTCCAAAATCAAGGATATCGCCAATCCTTTGTATGGGAGAAAATCAGGAGCTGTGGGACCACTAGCAGTAGTACGACATACACTAGAAGTAATCCCACAGGCTAAAGGCCAAACTGAACAGGGTGAATCCTCACAGCCGGCTTCGTGGGCATCATCACCACCACCAACTTCAACCTCACATGCTACATGCACTTTTATCACTATTCCTACCATTTTCCTTGAAAAGTTGGTTTCAGATCAATGACAAACCAGGAACATAGTCGACCAAATTGTACGCCAGATGCCCCGCCTCATAGAGCGGGATGTGTTAGCTGCGGAAAATCGAGTAAAAGATGAGATGCAGAAGGAGCTAGCTGTCTTAAAACACATGATGGTTGGCTTGGAGGTCCATGTCCAAGTTCATTTGCAGGCTGCCAGTTCAGTTAGTACTGACAATTTTAAGAAGCAGTTGGCCGAGATGCGATCTCAAGTTGCTAAACTGGCTGAAAAGTCAGTATAGGTGCCCAATCCAATCATGCCAGAGTGTTTCATGCACTTACTCAGTGCAGCACCTACCACTCAATCCCTTGAGGACCTCTGGGTGAACTACCCAAGAGCAAATTCAGCAAGAGAAAACACAAAGATAGAGAGTTTGATAAGGAGCTGCCGGCTGACCTATCCAAGGAAGAAAGAACACAACACAAGAAATCCCGCAAGGCTTCGAGGAAAAAAGAAATAGTAGATGAAGCACTTGTGCAACAACAATGAGGTGCAGTGTTAGCTGGTGCTTCTGGTAGCGGAGTACCTGTCCCGATTAGTGGTAACCAGCCTGATCCAGAGATGGTGGTTTCTGAGAGTTCACCCATTGATAAGGGTGTCGACGCTGACACAACTACCGGCGCCTATTGCGCCATAGGTATGACCCCTCATCATAGGCCTATATTATTTTTCTTTATTGACTTTGAGTGCAAAGTCCTTTTGTTTGGGGAGGGGGTGGTGAGAAACCAACCATTTTAGCTTTTAGAAAGAATGGAGGTTGACTCTATGTTAGTTTGATAAACTGTGATTGGTGTGTTTTGGTTTTTGATGAAAATGTGAAGTTTTTGTGCGTTGAGCTGTGCAGTAGCTAGTTATGTTTGAAATGAAGGCCTTAATCTGAAATTTTACTATTAGGCTCTTTAGATGACATCTTAGGTACTCATGAGTTGTACATTGCTAGTCTGAAAATAAATTGGTGAACCAAGAAACTGGAGAATTTAGTCCTGTGTCGTGTGTGTGTGAGTTTTCTTGAAGTCTAATGCTAGGAGCAGGAATTAGAACTTGCTCGAGTAGTCTTGCTTAAATCTTGGAATAACTGAATAGGAAATGATCAGTAGGCCATTTTTGCTAAGCCATTGAAAATCCAAAAATAAAATAGCCAAATAAAAAGCATATCGCTTGAACCCAATTTGAGCCTGAAAACCAATTTTGTTCTTACCCATTAAATATCATATCCTTGGATCTCCAAAGATACGATGTCACAACTCAGTCCAAAAGCCTAAGTTGAAGGTGATTATAGCCCGAGTAGAAAGGAAAAGTGGAAAAGAAGGTTTACCCAGCTAGCTTAAAGCACAAAATGTGCAATAAACTTATAAAAGAAAAAATATAAATAAAAAAAGGAAGAAAAAAAAGAAAATAATGATTGCTGGGATGTACTGAAATGAAGAAAAAAAGGGAATCGCTCATAAAGAGTTGTGTGCGAACGAAACTTTGGAGAACCAAGGTACTAGTCACTCACAAACCCAAAAATCCATTCCCTAGCCTGAGCCTATGTTACACGCTGATAAATTCCTACAATAATTTTATTTCGGTAATTTGAAAGATAGTGCATAGAAAGCAAGGGCAAGCCTATGGTCTTTTGTTGTTAGTGTTAGAAGTTCTTTGAGAGTGTGAGCGTAGAACTTAGTCCCAAATATCGTGAGTGAGGGACTTCTTTGCTGTGAGGACACAATGATTACATTTGATAGTTAGATTGTGTTAGTTGATAGTACACATGCATAAGCATTGTTGACTGTGAGTAATGGGATGTCATATATTGATCCTTGCAGGTTAGATTGATGGTTTTGGATACAAATTGAGGTTGAGAAGGCTGCTGCATGATTAGGATAATATCTGTGGGGTTTGAACAGTTGAATGTTTGTCTTTATCATCACTTGAGGATAAGTAATGGTTCTAAGTTAAGGGTGTTGATGTGTCGTGAAATATTGGCACATTCGATGCTCAATACTAAGGAGTAATACTAGAATCGAGTGAATTTTTATAAGCTTTGGTGTGTTTGTTGAATGTTTAGAAATATTCTCACCTGTGTGGAAAAATGTAAAAAAGAGCAGAAGATGAGCGTTATCAAGTAAAGACC
Source organism: Solanum verrucosum (assembly GCF_900185275.1). Lineage (NCBI taxonomy): Eukaryota > Viridiplantae > Streptophyta > Magnoliopsida > Solanales > Solanaceae > Solanum > Solanum verrucosum. The sequence goes on along the minus strand of NW_026020084.1, from coordinate 570,506 downwards.
ACGGGCACCTAGAGGGGTCATGGTCCTTGTAACAAACCGTGATGTTGGTCGTGAATGCCTTTCCAGTGAGAAGGATTTGAGAAGATGAATTGTGGCAATACCAAGTGAAGACCACGGATGACCTCACGGGCCGTGGTCCTCACAACGATCCGTGGAAGTGCTCATGACAGTGATCCAGTGAATAGGATCAAAGAGCTGAAGATTGAATTGGCCAAGTGAAGACGACGGGCACCTATACGAACCGTGGTCATTGTCATGATCCGTGGTGTTGTCCATGGTGACTTTCCAGTGTACAGGCCTTAAAAACTCAAGTTCGGAGAAGTGCAAGTAAAGACCATGAAGGGCTTCACAGACCGTGAAGCCCTTGATGGACCGTGCCGGCACTCGTGAAGCTGCGCGACAGATCACTCCTACTTTGAGTAGGAATCTTTTTAGACACTTTATTTTGATTAATTAGGTCTTTTTTAGATTTTATCTCGTCATATCTTGAACGAGCGATTTATTTTTGAATACTTTTGACTTTGGTTTTTATCGATTAACATTGAATCGATTTTGGAAGTTGAATTTGGATTTTCTCAATATCAATTGTTCATTGAATTTGCAAATTGTCGCAAGTAAAGTTTCTTAATGTTTTCATTACTAATATCTGTTCATTTAGTGGAAACCATGAGTGGCTAAACTCCACAACTAGGGTTTTGGATACTATGATAGAAATCTAATCGTGAATTCGTAAAATGAGTAGAAGGTGAATTATATTTGCAATCTTTAACTCAGCTTTCATTATTCATTTGTTCTAATGAGTCACACGTTAGAGTCAGCCTGTATCTATCGATTGTTTGAGAGAAAATAGATAGTTGTGAAAAAGCGGAGTTAATTCTAATAAAATATCATTAAAGGTCGAGTTCAATAGAAGAGAACTTTAACATCATTGTACGCGAGGGTAGAATTTGTTAATACTCAAAAACCGAGAGGAATTGAGTGAAATTTGTCTAACTAAACTGAGAAGTGTTAGATATAATCAACTCGCTTATAAAATGTAAAGACTAAATTACCTGTAACTCATTTACGGATGAACAATAGATGTAATGTCATAGGAAACACAAACCTGGTTTTATTTATTTATCAAAACAACTTAGAATCAATACTCTGTTAATTGTTAATCTGGATCTTGTTTAACAATTTTAGTTACTAGAACTTTACAGCTGAACCCAATTTACATTTCGTAATTTTTTCTTTGGGAAATAATAACAACATTTGGGTAAACGCGATAGTGAAATCATTTCTGTAAAGAAATTCTCTGCGGGATCGACCTCAACTCACGTTGAGTTCTGTAAATTGACTTCGACCGTTTATACTTCTTAATTGAAGTGTATGTTTTGACATATCAATTAGCTTTACCCTCGAAGCCCTAGCAATTAACATTCTTAATTACTAGCCTTACTCTCTAAGCATTTCTTCTCACCATCATCACATATGCCTAGGTCTCAAGACATTCTAATCACATGCTTCATTTATCAATTTTAATCATATATCATCATATAGGTTCAATTTTAAGAATTACTAAATCATAATTCATCATGCATACTTGATCTTAATCAATTCATGTCTATAAGCTTTACTCTTAAGCAATTTATGTCTATGAGTTTCAAATTCAAGGAATCTAATTATACTTCATCATATAGCCCCAATCTCAATCACTACTAATCATGATTCATCATACATACACTAATCACATTTAATTCATGTCTATATACGTGACTATCAAGAGATCTACAAGGTACTTCATCCATTCTAGTAGGTAACCTCTAAATCCTCAATTTCCCCTTTCATGGCATAAAACCCAAATACATCAAATTCACCCTAGAATCATAGGTTACACATGAATACACGTATAATCATACTAAAAACATGTAATTCCATCATAAACAATCATAATCCACTCTATTGGATCATAGCCCATAACATTAGAAGAAACCCTAGTTTGACTTGGGGAATTCTTCTTCTAAATTGGGGAAAACATGGGGGCATCATGGATGAAAGGAATCCATGAATGAATAAGCCATCATACTGATACGCTTAAATTACACCTCCCTAAGGAAGCATAAGCGATCGTTATCAAGTAAAGAACCCAACTTGTAGGTTGGGGTCGATCCCACGAGGAAAATGGTATAGACTTAACTTTAACCAACAATTATATTCATTTAGTCAAATTACTTCCATAAACAAGTAATTAAAGGGGGCGGGGGATTTTGTGAAACAAATTGTAAGAATTCAGTAAACAAAAGTCAATTTTGGTTGTTATCAAGATGAGAGAATCAACTAGGGTATATGTGTTCCCCACAAGCTCATAACGCAGTAATCCTAGTAATAGCAATCCTTTCCTAGTATACTACATGCAAAGTGATAAGTTAGGTATCTCTAAATCCTTGGTCCGGCATCTAGAGAATTTCACCCCGCACCTTGGTTCGGCTACGTGTGTATAATTTACTAACCCTTACCTTTACCTCATATTAGACATCACATCGATGTTTGGCTTAGTTATTACTTCGCACCAATTGACACTAGACTATTAGATAGTATCACACTAAATCTATGTTGATAATTCTTTTCTTGTTGATTACCTCCTTGGTCCGGCAAGTAGCAACAAGGCGAGTTCTAACGTTGTGCACCGTTAAAAATACTTTTAAACGAAAGAATTATCAATGCATGCAAAACACTATTAAAGAATTACTTATTTACTATTCATACTTTGTTATTCGCTAATGGTTCCCACAACCCTAGTTGTGGAGTTTAGTTACCCATAATCATATGAACACAATTCATTATTTTAGATGAAAGAATTATGAACTTACGTAAGAAGAATAATAAACCCAGAAATTCAACTTGAATTGCAACACCAAAATCTTCAAAAACGAACTTAGGAAATTTGAAATTGCTAAAGTTGCAAGTTAATCTCCCAAGTCAAGAACAAGAATAAAAGTAATAAAGTCTAACAAAAATGAGGTTTACATGCCCTATTTATAGAAAACAAGTCCTAAATTAAAAGGGAAAGAAAATAAGGAAAGTTTGTTCAGGCACGCGTCTTCATTCCACGAGACTGACTCACAAACCGTCAATGGAATTACGGTTCATGAGTCCCTTTCGTCAGCCAGGACTTACAAACTATTTCAGCTTCCCAAAAACCAGCTTCTCTGAAGCAAACGACAGAACTCTAGTATGGACCGTAGATCAATCTACGGTCCGTCAATCCCTCTCCGTAGCTCCACACTTAGAATCTTCAAACATCAGGTACTGGAACCCTCACAATATCATTCTACGGATCAGCAGTACGGTCCGTAGATCAATCTACGAATCGTCAATGGTCACCGTGGTTCCACACTTGGTCAGATTTCCCTGGGTTGATTTCCATGCCTTGCCTGTTGATCTACTGTCACCAACTACGGAGCGTCAATGGACTTACGGTCCGTAGATCACCTCCGTAGGTGCCTTGTTCTGCTTTTCTATCAGCTGTCTCTTTACTTCCGCGCCTAAACATCTTTTCTGCAAAACATGATAAAAACACATAAAAACCAATACAAAAAGTCCCTAGACACACACAACTCTTAAGTGAAATGTATTAAAAATACCGTAAACTCACGGTATATCACATACCTTTATTACAAAGCTTAACAGGATTGAAACAATGGAGACTTGACTTGACCAAGATTGACCCTCTTCTTCTTCTTCTTCTAGTTTTCTAGAGAGAGCATTTTTTTTGATATAATTGGATTTCTATTAGAATCTTGAAGTAATGACTTAGAAAGACTTAATTTAGGGGTCTAAAGCCTTATATATGTGGTCTAGATTAGGGTAAAACGACAACACTTAATCCTAATTAAAACCGGAAACCCCAAAGTATCCCTAAACTGAACCGCTAAAAACCACCTCACTGCCCCATCCATGAGACCCCGACCATGGGGCGTAGGTTGACCTATGCCCGTACTGGTTGGGCATGGTTTGGGGTCTGAAACTCTAAAGTTGTCCCTTGACCTATAGAGCCCACCTACGAGGTGTGGACCCATCCACGGGGCATGGGTCCTGCCGTAGGTCATTGCCTTGAGAAGTTTTCTTAGGGACTCATCCATGAGGCTTCCAATAGAGAGTGGGTCCAACCACGGGGCATGGATGGCCCTCGTGGGTGACACCTTGATGCTTCAACATGCTAAACCCTCTATTTAAGTTCGGGGTGTTACAATATCTTCCCCTTGGGATCATTGTCCTCGAATGGTGTTCTAGGCACTTCTTAAGGTCACGACTCTAGACTAGCAACCCATCATGCATGAAACTCATCTAAATGCACAAAACCAAAGAGAAATCATCAACTCTAAGCTAAAAAGTTTCAATGCATTACATGGAAGGTATGAACTACATCTAACTAACCAAAATGCATGAAATTCAACATTTCTCATGTCCTTAGTAGGAATTACCTTCTCCAAGCTTTAATGAATACTCAACAATTATCATGGAGTCTAAATGCAATTTACTCTAAAAAAGCATATCAAAACATGTTCGTCGATTCATCTCATGAAGTCAAATAGGCAACTTATACTCAATGCACAACAACATGAGGAAATCAAGCATGCAAACTCATTTTCTTTCAAAAACACATGCTTTTCATGAACATGCACAACACAAGGGAAATCATGAAAACATCTAGAACACACATGACTTTACATAAAGAATTAACCATGAGGAACTCATCATCTCAATGCTAAAGGAGGAATACAAGGAAAAAGGATGAGGATATCGGGACATCTTATTAGCCTCGGGCTCCCAAGTAGCACCCTCAACTAAAACCCTCACTAAAAGATCACTTCTTAACATTTTCATGGAAGCAACTTTCTTGTTTCTTCTATTTCTTAACTTGCCGATCGAAGATATCATAAGGGTATTTAAGAAATGGGGACTAAACTTTCGAAAACACAAATCATGAACATTAAGAATAATCAACGACCTTGCTATCTAGGCACACCATCTCCCCCTTGGGAGTAAGCCTATACAGACTTTTTAAGCACCATTTCCTTCAACTCTAAGGTTGGATCAAATTATTACTAACCTTTCACATTCATCACACAAGAGGATTCTAAGTCATGGTGAATTACACTACTACAGTTTAGAGGGCCTACTCATTCAACACTTCTAGGCATTACCAAAACACCCTATTCATCAAACCTTTCAACATACCCCAAAACTCATCATGACTAAGTCGGGTTCTACCATTAAATAAACATAACCATAATGCAACCCATTCATACCAAGGATAATATCAAAGTCCATGACACCAAGTCTATTAAGTCAAAAAAGACAAGCAACCCCGGAATCTAAATAAGCATAAAACACATACCAATAGCAACATTCGGAGGACTCTCTTGTTCACCTCTAGCTTGGAGAGCATACGACCTATTTTGCTTTGGAGCATCCATAGTCGAATCACTAGGAGCAACTTGCTCACCCTCTCTTCTTATAGCCATAAGTACCGGGCAATCTCTCAATTTGTGACCACTCTTACCACAACCATAACAACCCTCCATGTCGGCTAGGAATCTACCATAGTGCTTCCTTCCACACTTAGTGCAAGTAGGTTTAGGACACAAAGACTTACTATTACTTCCTCTTTGAGGCTTAGGGTTAGACACCCTCTCTTAGTTAAATCTTGGGGAAATCGTAAAAGGAACTTGTTCGGAGATCCTTTGTTGACATCTAGGAAGACCACGTCCATCGAACCTCACATGAGAGGAACCACCATCATCCTTTCTAGACCTTTTTTTCTCCCCAACTCTCCATTTTAGTTTCTCCTCCTCAATTTGTTGAGAATAAATCATAAGGCGAGAATTATTCATATCATGATCAAACATGGCCGTATGACATTCTTTCACTACTAAATCAATGTCACGACCAAGGGGTACCCTCTAGACGTAACATAGCGTATTTGACCCTGAAGGGGTCTCATACAAGCCCTTAGCATATCATAACATATTATAATAAAAAAAGTATGGAACAATAAAAACTTCTTTTATCCATACAATCGAAAACATTTTCATAAAGCAAGCGAAAGTTTTTACTACACTTTTGTCTCAAACCATCTAACATAACTCTTGAATAAAACTCTTGGGACGCAGCCCATATAAAAGTCTAAAACATAAAGAAATGACATAAAGGTAAATAATGGGTTTGTCCTCGAAGCTATGAGGACTCACCAATTATTCAACTCTTCTTGCTCCTTAGAAACCTAGCCTCCAAAGGAACTTAATCTCCAAAACCCTACATTTGATTATAATGTAGGCAATGTATGAGTTAGTACAAAATGTACCAAGTATGAAAGCTAGCACAACAACATAAGAGCATCTCAAAATTGTTAGTCAACATAATACATAATCATAAGAGATAATAACATAGTCATAGCATAGTCTCCAACATAAGCATCATATAATCATAAGTCAACATAAGACATAGTGAATGAGCATATGAGACAAGTCATAATCATAATAAGAAAAGTCTTAAACATAAGCATCATATAAGCATAATTGACTCTTAGTCATCTAGACCATATAAGAACCATTCTCAAGTAACCTCAAAAGCATACATGTGCAAAGCATGAATAGCATCCCATAATACCACCCAAACCAAGTACCCCTTTTTGGTCATCTTAATCATAGTCTATATACATGGTCAAATCTTAAGCTTCTCTACCATAAGGGTACCATACTCCTAAGTAACCTCAATGAACACTTGTGTAATGCATGAAAGGAATCCCATACTACCCTTCACACTAAGCATAACCTTGAAGTGATCCTAGTCATATTCACCCTCCTTTGGTCTCACTATTGGCTTTCTTCATGTAGAAAAAAGAACTATCAGCTTTAGTCAATCTCTTCTTCGAAGGCAACTATAGCAACAACCCAAGCTAAACTATACTATGTAAAGGAACCCTTCATACCTAGCCTTAAGTCATACTTGTGCGATGTATGAATAGCATCCCATACCACTATCCATACTAAGTACTCCTTTAGGCTATCATGAATGCTCACTAGTTGGGGACTAGTCCCTCTTGACTATTTGCCTCTATTCACGTAAGGTATACCTATTCTTAGTACAAGGCAAGACATCACACATGAATGAGCACAAGTCATCAATTCATGGCTACCAAGGAATAGCACCTTACTAGGCTAGACCAAGCTAATAATCTAACTAACACGTCTACATTATGCTAAGTAAAACTACCATGGAGGCCATACTATCATGCAAGTCCAAGCTATTTAAGGAAGGGTGTAAATGTTCCATCCTACCTACCATGCAACACATCCCATAATGCTAATGCAATCAATCCTTAGGAGAGTATGATTCTCACTCCCAAGCTATTGTGAGTACAACTAACTCAAGCTACCCTTACAAACACACCAACATGCTAATGTAAGATATCCTTAGGAGAGTAGGAATCTCAATCCCAAGCTACCATTAGGAGAGTATATGTCCTCAACCCTAAAGCTACCATGAAATGGTCTTAGCCTAACCAAATCAAGGTACCATGAAATGCATTTTTACAGTGCTAGTTCAAGCTATCCATAGGAGAGTATAAATCTTCAATCCTAGGCTACCATGAAATGGTCTTGTCCTACCAAGTCAAACTACACATGAAGGGATCATATATCACAACTTCAAGCTATTCTAGTCTAACATGCTTTGATTCATTTTAGGTTAGAAAGCCAACCTAGAATCATTCTATGTGAGAGAACCTTGGATCTCCTAGCATATTCATGTGTAAGTTTGTGTAAATGAGATTGGACTTTCAACAATACACAACAAAGTCTGCATCATATTGGCTTTACCCCCAAAGCCCTAACCTTGATAGCTACAAGCCTTATTCTCAAGCTTGACTTCATTCTATCATCATTCATATCTAGATGGCAAGACATTCAACCACATTCTTTATTACTAGATGATTCTAGTCATAATTCATCATAAAGGTTCAATTTCATCTTTACAAGTCAAGATCCTTCATATTCAATAAAGTATAGTTCAATTAAATATTATATGCTCCTAACTTTGAACAATTACTACTCATGACATTGATTTAAGAAGATCACCTTTGAACCTTCAATTTCACCTCTAGTGACATAAACCCACAAATATCACATTCATCAATTTAGACTAGGGTTTACCATAGAAATCACATAAATTCACCATAATGTCACTAAAAAGAGCTAAATCAATCATAATTGGGTATTATCCACTAGATTGGAATCATACCCAAACTCTACCCACAATGTAAGAAGAACCCTAACTAGAATTGGGTTTTTGATTTCACAATTAGGAGATTTCTAGGGGGCTCTATGGGTAGAAGAACCCATAGATGAATAAGCTAAACATACCTTTAATCAAATCCCTAACACAAGATTTCAACATTAGAGGTTTTTCTTGGACCAAGCTTCAAGCTCTATCGTCTTCTTCAAATCTTGGGTTTTCTAAAGAGAGAAATATTTGAGAGGAGAGTGTCTTAGGGTTTTGATTCTAAATGACTTAGTTGGGGTGATTAATGACTTAAAGTAGTCTATCTAGGTGAATAAACTCCATATAAAATGACTCCCACTTAAAACCAACTAAAAAGGAATTTACTAAAAACCCCTTCTAAGGCAGCCAACTCCCAGGCACCACGAGAGGACTTCACGGGCCGTGGTCCTGCCCCTGGTCCTAGGGCAGTGGCTAGGGCTTAATGTCTTGGTCCACTAAAATCCTAAGGGAAGACTAGGAGACCTCCCACGATCCGTGGTGAAGACTATGAGTCGTGGTGATGGTCGTGGACCCTAGCCAGTAGCTAGGCCTAAGGGCCTTGCCTCCCACCATTCTTAAGGGGTCTTCATGAGCCACTTCACGAACCGTGGTCAGGACCACTGGTCATGAGCCCTGGGGTAGTTCTTGGCCAAGGTTGGGGCAGCCTTGGCCTTTGTCTTAGGCTTGGCCTCCTTGCCTTGGCATTTGCCTTTGCAACCCTATACCAAACCTTAGATGGTCTTCTAATCTACGGGGTGTTACATGTGCCTTGATGTTTGACCCGTAAACCCCTATTCTAAGCATGGGAAGTCTCATCTACGACTTTATTCCTCAATATAAACTCTAGAACCCTAGCTTAAGGCTCTAGTTAGGTCTACTAGTTTCCGGGGTATTACAATCAGACACTCTCGACACAAACTTACTCATCCTCGACCTAGAGTCGGCCACCAAAGATGGAGCATACTTAGACAATTGGGTGAACCTCAATGCATATTCCTTAACAGTCATATTACCTTGCCTAAATTTAATGAACTCAAGCACTAAAGCTTCTCTCATTTCTAGAGGGAAGAACCTATCTAGAAAAACACTATTTAACCTTTCCCACTCTATGGGACCCATTCCTACCGGTCTAGCCTCTTTCCATTAATTAAACCAAACTTGAGCAACCTCTTTGAGTTGGTAACAAACCAACTCCGCCTTCTCTACCGAAGTCACTCCCACAAAGTCCAACACCTTAGAGACCTCATCTATAAACTCTTGAGGATCTTCTTCCATCTTTGACCCAAAAAATTCCGAAGTTTCTATCCTAGCCTGAGTCAACATTTGAAAACCAAACCTAAACTTCTCATTTGTTACTTTCTCTTCCAAAGGGTCATTCAAAGTTTGAGGAGGGGCTTGGGGAAGAACTTGTTGATCCACACTGTCTTCCTCATTCCTTCCAACGTTAGCCCTTGTAGTAGTCATATCCTGAAAATCATCAGGCACATATTAGGATAAAGACCTAATAGAGTTAAGCTCTATGGAATGACCTAGAGAATGAAGAAGTAAAGTTTCCTAAACATATAATAGATTCTCATTCATAAATGTGGCGCGCTTAACACTGATGAACAAGACTCAACTAGACATTGTTTGAGACATCCTAGAACCATTCTAAACCTTGTGCTCTGATACAAAGTTTGTCACGAACAGGGGTACCCCCTAGATGTGACACGGTGTACAAGACTCTGAAAATCCTCATACAAGCCTCTTCTTAGCATATCATAACATAAGCTAATAGAAAATGGTGCAGAAATTTAAAACATTTTTCCAATACAATCAAAGTCTCACAAAATGAAGCGGAAGTCTTACAGTTGCCTCAAACCATCTAATACTTGAAACGAGTTAGGGACACAACCCATACAAAAGTCTAAACTTAAAGAAAGAAATAAAAGGAAAGGTGATCAAGTCCTCGATGCTATGAGGACTCACCAACTCTTTACTTGCTTGCTTCTACTATGATCCTAGCCACGAGAATGGAAGTCAATGTCACCAGACCCTATATTTGATAAGAATGTGGGCAAGATTATGCGTTAGTACAATAATGTACTAAATATGATGGCTATCATAAATCATCAAAATAAGCATAAGGTAGGAATTAGTCAACATAAGACATATACCATAATCATAAGAGACAATAACATAAGCTATAAGTATAAGAGACATCATTATAAGACATAGGCTATAAGTATAAAAGATAACAATATAGTCATAGACATAATCAATGCCTCTAGATCAACATAATATAAGAGAGACAACTCATAAGTAACCTCAAAGCATGCTTGTGCAATGCATGGATAAGACCCCATAAATCTCACCCACACTAAGAAAACCAAGTTAGGCCCTCGTTCATATACATCATCTTTTAATCTCATCCTTTAGCTTAGTTATCATAGATAAAGGAACATTCACCTTTAACCACATATATCAAGGAAAACAACTATAGCAACGACTTAATCTAAGAATACATCAAACAAGTAAACCTCATATTAGACTTGATATTGTGGGAATTAGACTTAACCGACATAGAGGCCGTGTGAGCTAAAACATGATCCCCTGGTGTTATCCACATTGAAAAGGATTGTCCTACTTGCCTAAGGTAGAACCATGATTTAGCTTAGGTGGATCCATTAGCTAAGTAACCTATAGGGGCACGTAGTTTATGTGATACGGAGATTACTAGTAGAAGCCCGGACTCAACTGACATAGACGGTCTCCCTCTCATGAGATATGTACTTGGGAGTCCGAACTCAACTGGTGTAAAATGATCCTATTTGGAAGCCGCACTCAACTGGCATAAAAGCTTCCATCTCATATTCAATATCCACTTGGTGCTTAGCATAATTTCCATGGAATACTTATTAAGTCCTACTTGACTCATGCTTCATGGAAGGATGCCCTTGACAATGAATCCAAGTTAGTTTATTAGGATAGCTCTTGGATCATGAGTGAGAAAACCTTTCACATCTTGTCCACATGTAAGTATTAGATTCAATTAGGTGAGAAAGACTTTCAACCTAGGATCTTCATTGTGTGAGAAAACCTTTCACATCACGTTTATCATGAGTTCATGAGAATAACCTTTCAATCAACCCACAACAACTTGTTCATTAACACTTCACTCTCAAAGTGTACTCATAACATTTACATAGATTCATGGAAACATGCATAATCTCATCACCTTGCCTTTTAATATTCAAAACTTACATTCAATCAACACATCCATAATTTAAGCATTAGTCATGGATTTCATAATATCATGCATACCTTCATAATATAGGTCATGTGGTTAAGTCCTTCCACTACAATCCTATCCACCATTCATCAGACACATAAGCTTCACTCTCAAAGCCTTAACATTTATAGTTCATCTTATTAGCTTTACCTTCAAAGCCCTAGCAATTAACATTCTTAATTAAAAGCCTTACTCTCAAAGCATTTCTTCTCACCATCATCATATATGCCTAGGTCTCAATACATTCTAATCACATGCTTTATTCTTCATCAATTTTAATCATATATCATCATATAGGTTCAGTTTCAAGCATTACTAAATCATAATTCAACATGAATACTTAATCTTAATCAATTTATGTCTATAAGCTTTACTCTTTAGAAATTCATGTCTATGAGATTCAAAGTCAAGCAATCTAATTATTCTTCATCACATAGCCCCCAATCTCAATCACTACTAATCATGATTCATCATACATACGCTAATCACATTCAATTAATGCTATATACTTGACTATCAAGAAATCTACAATGTACTTCATCCATTCTAGAAGGTTACCTCTAAATAATCAATTTCCCCTTTCATGGCATAAAACCTAAATACATAAAATTCACCCTATAATCATAGGTTAAGCATGAATACATACATAATCATACTAAAAACATGTAATTCCATCATAAACAATTATAAACGGTCATATACAATCATAATCCACTTTATTGGATCATAGCCCATAACATTAGAAGAAACCCTAGTTTGACTTGGGGAATTCTTCTTGTAAATTGGGGAAAACATGGAGGCTTTATGGATGAAATAAATCCATGAATGAATAAGCCATCATACCTTGATTACAATGCTTACCAATCTTGAAACAATGGAGACTTGGCTTGACCTAGCTTCTTCTTCTTCTTCTTCTTCTCCTTCTCCTTATCCTTCTCCTTCTACTCCTTCTCCTTGGCTAGACCCAGCTTGACCTTCCTCTTTTTCTTCTTCTTCTTCTTCTTCTTCTTCTTCTCTCTTTATTCTTCTCCTTCTCTTTCTCCTGCTACTTCTTCTCCTCCTCCTTCTTCTCCTTCTTCTTCTCCTTCTCCTTCTCCTTCTCCTCCTTCTCCTCCTTCTCCTTCTCCTTCTCTTCTCCTTTTCCTTCTCCTTCTCCTTCTCCTTCTCCTTCTTCTTCTTCTTCTTCTTCTTCTTCTTCTTCTTCTTCTCCTTCTCCTTCTCCTTCTCATTCTCCTTCTTCTTCTCCTTCTTCTTCTTCTTCTTCTTCTTTTTCTTCTTCTCCTTCTCTTTTTCCTGCTACTTCTTTTTCTCCTTCTCCTTCTTCTTATTAAAATCGAAAAACCCCAAAGTACCCCTAAACTCAACTGCTAAAAACCACCTCACTGCCCCATCCAAGAGACTCCGACAAGGGGATGTAGGTTGATCTACGACCCATACTGGTTGGGCATGGTTTGGGGTCTGAAACTCTAAAGTTGGCCGTTGACCTACGGAGACCACCTACGAGGTGTGGACCCATCCACGGGGCATGGGTCCTGCTGTAGGTCACTGCCTTAGGCAGTTTTCTTGGGGTGCTCATCCGTGAGGCTTCTCACGGAGCGTGGGTCTAACCACGGGGCGTGGGTAGCCGTCGTGGGTGACACCTTGATGCTGCAACATGCTAAACCCTCTATTTAAGTTTGGGGTGTTACAGTTGAGCACAACTCTTGCTCGGATAGGTGGTGCCGGTTTCCGACAACTTGCTAAATTCCACCATGTAGTGGAGATTACCTACCTTAATGCTCTTTCTCCAGACCTTACTGTTTGCTTTGCTATGAGCTTTCTTGGCTGAAGTTCAGAGTCAACCTTCCACACAAGGAAATTTTCTGATATAGGGAAAGAGGCAGAACACAACTGATTCTGTGACACAATTACCTAAACCATGTTTTTCCTAAGTTGTGGTCTAAGACCCTTTCGGAGGAAAACCCAGAAGAAAGATTGAGGGGAACTACATGCAGTTAAAACAGTCAGGGATCGCTTTTATGGATACCAAGCAATCAATCCTCTACATTCCCACTAAATCATTTAAGGGGGCATTTCTGCACTAAGATATAGAATGTTAAAAACACGCATAAACGCACTAATGCTAAGGGCTGGTTATTATCTAATGGATTTTTCCGTTCTAATACTCTATCTAAGAGTTCTTAGTGTTTATAAGGAGGTCGACATCAGGTATTGTCCTTCTTCTACGTGGATGACATTGGTTTCTCTAGTAATGACTTAACTTCGTTAAATGAGCTTCTTTCCATTAGCTCTCCAAGCTTCCTATCTTTCCATTCCCTCATAAGCTTCAATTGGTGTTATAGTCCTACCCCAGTAAGGGGAATTCTTCCTAAGAAATAATTTTTTCCATTTTGTTGAGGCATGATGAGAGAGGCGGAGCAGACCAATCCCCTGAGAAAAAAAGGAAAGAGCCTTACCACACTATAGTGGAGCTTGCCTCCCGCCCTAGGCCTATTGAGATCTTTTCGTGTGTTGGTAAATTTGGGCTCAAAAGGGCAATACCTGATTCACCGAAACTTCAGCCAGAAGAGGTAGAAGAGAATAAAGTGTTGTACTCATTCTTTTCTTTCATAGCTAGAGCAAATGGAAGGAGACGTCGTGCAAACCAAAGACTTTGACATGTGTCGGTAGGCACGCCTCTGATAAGGTCACGATCATAAGAATCATTCCCAATCAAATATAGGGAAGGGATACCCTCTATCTTCTTAATCTTTAGAGTAGATATTATATATAAGATAATAAGTCCACTGCGGTGCCCAAGACAAGGCAAAATGAATAGGAATGTTGAAGGACATAAGGCTCACTAAGGTAAGGAAAGATCCTGACCATCTAGGTCACCAATCTTCAATTTTAGGGAGTTGGAGATGATCGAAGAGGCAGCAAAATAGGAATTTTGATCTGGGTGAGCTCAACAAGGCCGAGACCAAGATGATGGATATTCCAAGGAAGATCGAAGAAGATGAATGAAGGTTTATACCTACCCCTAAATGGCACTATGAATCCGATCCCATCTCGCATGCCTCTGTGGTCAATGAGAGCAGCAAAAGATCAAACCCCACCCCACTTGACTCAAGCCAAGGAGCGAAAAGCCACTTGACTGTAAGGAGATGAGTTCCAGTCCTTAAGATTTGGAAATCCTAGTGCGCTATTGCACCTACTAGAAAGAACAGCTGAACTACCATTGGCCCGGGTTCAACCTTTACTTTGAATTAGACTTAGGTTTTAATAGGGCTTCTTCCTAAATATCAATTACCAATAGATTTCAGACTAATACAAGGCTAGAATAGACATGAAGAGATGGCTAAATGAAGATTGGATATTTCTGTTCAAAGACTGCCCTTTCATTTGAGTATCTTTAGTGAGATGGAGACCTTAAAGAGCTCGTAAACTCCCGATTTAGACATGAAAATAGGCCATTCCATACCTTATCCTCATGGAGCGAGAAGATCGATGCCACTATCACCTCTTGGCTTTTATTTTATATAATCTATTCGAGTGGAAGGAAGGTTATACAAATGACTTGCAAAAGTAGTTTCATCGGTAGAAGGGAAGGACAAGGTTCTTCAACTAAAGCCCGACCTCTATGATCTGAAATAAGTGCGGAAATGTCCCTTTAAGAAATGGATCTTTACAGAAAAAGAGCTCAGAGGTTTAGTCAGCTATTGTCCTATTTTTGTTTCTTCTCAATGAGAGGCTTCCCCAATAATACTAGCAACCTCCATGGTCATTCCCAATCCAATCTTTTTCTATTACTGGATCCCGTTGAAAATTCTTCTTTTCTGTGTTGGGTAGTAGCAACAACTCGTATTTATTCAGTAATTCTACCCCTTCTTCATTCTTGGACCTCATTTCATAATATTGCTACTTTTCCATCTTGTGTCTCACGAACCTTTTCAATACGGTCCAGATTGCTAGCTCTGGTTCATAGTTTTGTTGAGTTCTTATGGGTGCATTTATTAGATTTTTGAATGGTCTTAGGATGTCTCAAACCATATCTAGTAGAGTCTTATTCATAGTGTGAAGCGAACCACATTTATGAATAGGAGGATATTGGATGTTAGGAAAATGTCACTTCTTCAGTCTTCAATTTGTGTTGTAGAGTTTAACTCTATAATGTCTATCTCCTCTTCCTTATCCGATGGTCTTTAGAATTTGATCACTTGAAAGGCTTATGCTAGAAGGAGTGAGGGAGAAAGGTTGGTTGTGATGCCAATTATGGGTATGTGACTTGTTAGATTTGAGGTGATAGATTGTGATGTTGTCTTTAGTATGAATGAGTTCCTTATGGTCATGTTTAGTTGATGGTAGAACCCGGCTTAGTTATGAATATTGTATTGAGGTTCCTATGTTGTTTTCATGTTAGCCTTAGTTGGGTTTAATCCTATGTGGAGGATGGTATGTTGAATAGTAAGTTTGTTGAGAGTTCCAAGATCCTTATCTATTTCTTTCTATTCCTATTCAAGCTTGAGACCAAGAGTTCCTTGTAGCTTGTTTCATGTTTTGTAGTCATGTGTGATTATGTGCTTGCATGATCTCCTTATGTTATGCATGTTATTGATGAAATCATGTTTAAAGGAGAAAATGAGTTTTTATGATATATGTTCCTTATGTTGATGTCCATTTAGTATGAGTTGTCTATATGCTTCATGAGGTGAATTGTTGAACATGCCTAAGTGTGCCTTTATGAAGAATTTGCATAATGTGCTTAATGATGTTATGAAGAACATGATCTAAGTTGGAGAAGGTAATTCCTCCAATGAAATGATAAATGTTGAAGTTATGATGCATAATGAGTTTGTAGATGTAGTTTCTAGTTTCTTGTGTTGCATTGAGCTTATTGATGTGGAGTTGATGTTTTCTCCTAGTTTTGTGCATTTTTTTACGATGTTTCATGCATGATGGGAAGATAGTCTTCAGTCGTTAACCCCTTAATAGGTTTAAAGTATCATTCGAGGATGAATGTTCCCAAGTGGGGGATAATGTAATGACCCGTAAGATGAATAGGGGAAACTAGAGTCTAACGTGTGTGTGTTTGAGTTGTTGTGGGGATTCATGTGGTAGAATGTTGTCCCGAACTTAGGTTGAGGGGCTTAGGGGTTAAACGTTAAGGTACGACTCCCCAAGGACCACCTTAGGGGTCCTTTAGGAGGACCCTTAGCATAACCCCTAAGACCCCAAGTAAACTTGAATGTTGCCAAAAATGTGGTTACCTACGGATGGGGGACGACGCCCCGTTGGTCAAACCATGACTCGTGGACCTGTTTTGTGGGTCAAGTCCCTCAAATTCAACCCCCACCCACAAACTAGACCCATGCAGGATGGTCCGTGGACCCATCCACGGTCTGTGGATGGGGTTCGTGGATCACACCTGTAAAAGTTGGTTTTGGTTCGGCTAAGGGGATGGTGGTTTGGTAAATTGTTTTTCTAATTAGTTAAGTTGAGGGACGGTTATTTTAGGTTAATTATGGTATTTTAAGAGTATTAAAAATATTAAACTCTATTTTCCAATTCATTATTTTCAAAACCCAAATTAGAACCCACCTCTCTTCTCAAAAGTTCTCTGTCTAGAAGCCTCCATTGAAGGTGAAGGATTCAAGCTCTCAAGGTCAAGACCTCACCATTTTCACTCAAGTTTTTTGGATGTATTCTCTAAAATGTAAGGTAGTCTTCATCCTTTACTTAGTTTTTTTCAAGGAGCCAATTTCAAAGTTGATTTCAAGTCTACAAGTTTTCCCCAAAAACCCTAGTTTTCAATCTATGCATGGGTTCAATTCCAAACATTTTCTAAAGGAATTTAAGTGATGAATCATGGTTAAATTGATTTTTTAAAGGTGAATTAATATGATTTCTTACTTGAACCCTTGTTTTCCCCCAAATTCTTAAGTTGTGATTTGAGATTGGGAATTGATTGATTTTGGAAGTAGGTTGAATTGTTTATGTTTATATTGAATTATTTATTGAATCATGTTATTTCCCTTATCCATTGTAGTATCTTAGATGTTTGGTTTGTGATTGATGTAAAGCCTTGGAAGGCAATTTCATGAAGAATCTCTGTATGATTATGATGTGAAGTATATGAATGTGATCTCAATGAAAGAACTAGAATGTAATGGTGTTTTTGTTGATAGCATATTATTAATTTACACTCATGAATGATGATGATAGAATGTGAAGGGTTTCTATAAGGTAAGGTGATATCTTGAATTGGTAGGCTTATGCATCCTATTCTTCTATAAATGAAAGTAATGTGGATTGATGTATCTTGATTTGGTTGGCTTAAGGAATCCTTTTCTTGTATCGATGAATGTGATATTGAATGTTGTATCTTGAATTGGTAGTCTTAGGTATCCTCTTCTTGTGTATTGAATGTATCTTAACTTAATGAACATAAATCGGTAAACCTAAGGTTCGTTGCCCTTTCCTAAATGAATGATGACGAATTCTAGGCTATGACATGAACCGGTGGACCTAATGTTGATGGACCTTCATGATAAGTCTACGAACTAATGTGATGGTAAACCTTAAATCGGTAGACCTAATGTTGGTGGCCCTTTCTTGTGTGAAATGATGAACCTTGAAGCGGTAGACCTAATGTTGGATGCCCTTTCTTGGAAAGTCAATGAGCTATCCTTAATGTACCTTGAATCGGTAGAACTAATGGTGGTAGCCCTTTCTTGTGTAATGTTCCTTGGGTCGGTATGCCTAATGTTTGTGGCCCTCTCAAGTACAATAATGTTAATGAAAATGAACTACTCTACGGGAATGGAGGCTAAGTACCAAGTGGATATGGTAAGATGGAAGTTCTCCACATGATTGGCCGGATTTCAATGAATATCTTTCTTATCCCATACCTATGTGCCCACATAGGATAGCTACTGGATCCACTTAAGCTAAATACACTTAGTTCTACCTTAGGCAAGTAGAACACCTTCCTTCGGTGTGCGGTCATACGACACAGGATTCCATGATTTAGCTCTCATGGTCTATGTCGGTTAATGCATATTCCCATCATGTTAGATGTGCATTATGGTTTCTTAAAAAGTTCTATGAAGTGTGGGTGGTAGTATGGGATGCTATCCATGCATTGCACGAGTAGGCTTTGAGAGGGCTATAGCGAGTTTTCTAATCTCTTAATGACTAGTGTATGAATGTGCTCTTAATGAAGCTAATGATGAATGTTGACTTAAATGTCTAATGTAATGATGCATTCTATACTTGGATTGTATTATGAGTTACTTCCTTGTCATGACTTATTGAATATGAATGTTCCTTATCTATGGTGGCTCCAAAGGAGTACTTAGTGTGAGTAGTAGTATGGGATGCTACTCACGTTGCACAAGTATGACTTAGGGTTGTCCTAGATGTTGGTCCTAATGTGTTGATATAACTTATGAAATGTTTAGGTCTCTTATGTATGAGTATTGTGTGAAGATGGAAAGGTTGAATGGTCAGTTCACTTTTGGTGAGCTTAGTGTGGTACTTTAGTGTGGATGGTGGTATGGGACCCTAACCATACATTGCACAAAGTATAGCTTGAGCATTACTTGAGGGGAAGGCTTAATGTGTAGGTAATGGTTTATATGTTGATTATGCCACAATGTAAAGGATTTCCAAAGAAAATGTTTGTTTTAAGCATGGCTTTTGCATGGCTATCATACTTAGTACTTTATGTACTAACCCATATTTCTTCATTTTCTACCAAAGTGTAGGGTTTGGAGATTTGATGATCTATACTTGAGGAATAGGTTTCTTAGGATCTTGGAGATGAAGACTTGGTGAGTCCTCATAGTTTCAAGGACAAAACCTATTAAATCAATCAATCTTGTAATCGTGAATACATTTGTGGTTAACTAAATGTCTTTGAGAAATTAAGTGATTCTGATCGTGAGTCCCTATGGGTACGATAACTAGCTCTTTATAAGAGCCACTTTAATACTTGAACGACCACGTACACTTGCGTGTGCGATTTGGGCGCAACAAGTTTTGGGCGCCGTTTTCGAGCAGGTAATTTGTGACCCCTTGTAATTGTTAGGATTTCTATTCTTTGTTTTGTTATTCCAATTCATAGGAATTAGTATATAAAAAAATGATATATCAAGAAAAATACAAAAATATGAGTCCTTCCACGACCAAAACTAAGGCTCTGGATTGGTGGCAACCCATTGTGTTTTTACTAATGGGTGTTGTGTTGAAAATGTGGAGGAAATATGTGTTAGGAACCATGGTGCATCACAAAGATGTGGGAGAGTTTCACTTTACTTGGAATTAATTTTCCAGGGCGAGGCAGAATACTCTATGACGAAGCCGCGTTGTGGAAGAGGTTACAAAACTTGGATTCGATGTAAACTAAATTTCTCATCGAATATTAAGGCAGAACTGCCCGTAACAGGGCCGTGTCACGGAGCTTACCCAAAATTTTTGCCCCGCATGAATTAATTTTCCTGCATAAGGCAGTACGGTTCGTGAACCCTCCGCGTCGGACCCTAAGTAATTTTGTTTTGATTTCCATTTAAAGAATGGGTTTTACCCATTTTATTACTAAAACTACCCTACTCCATTCCTTTTAACCCCTATTTTGACCAAACTTCATCCATTCTTTTCTCCTTTAACCATTATTCCCCCCACCCCCCCTGCTCCTTGCAAATTCTCAAGCGTCAATCTGTAACACGAAGCTAATTCCACCTTTTTTTTCTCTCATTTTCCAGCTCCCTCAACATCTGAAGAAATCATGTCTGGAACTCAAAAACCCAGAAAGGAAGTGGCAACCTCTATCCAGAGGAAACAGGTTCAAATTAGGGGGAATGTACCCCCCGCACCTGCAGTACCCAGGGGTCAAACCAGGCGGTTCGGGGTGCGCCAATAACTAAGAGAGGGAAAACATGGTGGAAAAAGCACACTGAAGCTAGATTATTTTCTGATGTTTGCATTGACAAGGATAACTTGGCATAGGAGTTTCCTAGAACTTTGAGATGCATCCAGGAGCTTCAAATAGAGTTCATTTTTGTGGAGTCGAGTGAGTGGAACTTTCACATGGTTTGTGAGGTCTATGCGAACTGCGCACCGGATTCCCATTCCCATTTTGTGAAGGTGCGGGGAGTGGATGTAGCTCTCACTCCTGCGGTCCTCAACAACTTTCTTGGCACTTCACTGGATATAGACCCACTGGTAGTTACAGAACTAAACATACGCCCACCTTACCGGGCCATTCGACATACACTTTACGGTCTTCAATCCATGGTGCAATGGACAAAGCACAGTGGGAAGAGATATCACCAATCACTTCCCTATGCACACATGCTTATGGAGGCTCGAGTCTGGCTTAAAATATTTATGCATTGTTTGATACGGGGGCTGCATTACACTGACATCACCCGGGACAGAATGTGTCTACACTACGCCCAAATGACGCCCACAGAGTTGAACATTATAGGTGTACTGATACCGGCAATGCGGAAGGCTGGTGTGCATAAAGGGGACGAATATGCATTTGGTGGTCTTATTACTAGTCTATGTCGTGATACAGGTGTTCCGAAAGAAAATTTAGACTACATGGCACCACTATTCCCAGCACTGGTGGACATTACGAAGAGTAAGGGGCCCGACACTGAGTTAGGCCCAACAATCACTACTGCGGAGCGCCATAGATGCTCGATGTATGGCCTGGAGATGTTGCGCCACAAGAATGGTTATCGGGCTTTCACTGAGGTGCAATTGGGGTACGTCGAGTGACGGTAGCCGTTGAATGCCCATGCGAAGGCCCTACTTGGCATCGGTCCTGCGTTTCATGAGCCGATGGATTATGACATTCCCACCGATATGGAGAGACTGCGTACTAGATTGGTTGTGGAGTTTGATTCTAATGAGGAGGTGGACTCTTCTCAGGCCAGCATGAAGTCGGCGGGGGAGAAGTTATGGAGGATTGATCAGAGAGTGTTTTCACCTTACCTCTGTACTGAATTTTTGTTATTTTTTGTGAAGCACTAAGGACAGTGCTAATGTTTATGTGTGGGGTGAGGGTGAAAATTATCTCTGGTTTGTACATATTAATGAACACTGGTAGTGTTTGTCTTTTATTTGTTAGCTTTATTTTGGGTTCCTTGGAGATTGTTTTCGATTCTTTGGTCAAGGAAAGTTCCTTTGAACCGTACAAAATACAAAAAGATTTTCTCTTTGTTAGAATTGAGTCAGTCGTCGTAGTTGAGTCGCATTGCCTAATGATAAATGGAAGAAGACCGTCTTAAGGGCAATTTTCGTCATTAAGTCTTAGGTTGGTATGTGCTGAAGCTTGAAATTCCAAAAGGAGACTGTATGAAAGCTTGATTTGAAGTTGAAGTATGAATGCATTTGAACTTTTTTATTTGACATTAATTACTACAACTTAAGCTTAAATAGAACCTTGTGCATGAATTGATTATGTTACTGTGCTTGATCCATCTTGAGTAGAACTTGTGCCATGAGCGGTGTGGTATTGAAGTATCCATGTAATGCACCTGAGTCTAGAACTTGCCCGGCATGTTATTGAACCGAAATGAAAGTAGTGTTTTGCTTAAAAAAATGAGAATATGCTGTCTCTGCTTTGTATTGTGAATATAGCCTTTTCAGAAATAATATCCCTAATATAGCCCCGTTGAGCCTGTTTGCCTTGATTTTGTTCTAACCTATGTAATTGAGCCGAATCCCTTTTATTATTACCATCAGCTTTGATCTTAAAGTAATCCGTAATGCACTATGCTAAGATGAAAATGAGAAAACAACGATGAGACTAAATAGGGTGGAAATGCTTGGTTTTGTGGGGAAGAAAGAAAAGAGGTAGGAAAAATGATGCCCTATAAATTCTTAAATTTGTGATTGGCCTTAGTCCTTTTGACATTATATACTTCGACTCAAGATAAAAGCCTAAGTTGAGGGTGGCTAACCCAGAGAATACCTTAATAATGGCCCTGGTCCTTACAAGGACAATGTGAACCTACATCCAGAGAAATCTGTAAGTTAAGGGTGGCTATTGTTAAGGGTTTTTAAAAAAAAAATTAAAAAAGGGGTGTGTAGAAAATAAGTCGAGCTTGGAAGTACTAGTGGGAATATATATAGAAAGTGGGGCCAAAGAAAGGAAAAAGTTGTGAATGTTGTAAGAAAATCGAAACAGGTGCATTAGGGAGGATAAGTCACTAAATTTACCTAAATGTATCCTCCCTTACCTCAAGCCTACATTACAACCTATAAAAGTCCTGTTTGCTTTTGTGCAAATCACACTTAATTAGTGGAGATGTACATAATGGTCAAGCTTATGGTTCTCAATGTATGCATGTATGATGTATTTGTTGAGTGAGAGCATACTATGTTTGCAAAGTCCTTAAATTATATTCAATTTGCTGATTTCAGTGTGCAGACATTCTTTTGAGTGAGGGGCACTGGTTGTACGAAAGATAGGTGATATGTAATGGTGCACGTGAAGTTGAATACGTTGGTTGCAAAAAGTTGTCAATTCAATTACATGAGTTGTATGATGCATGAAAGTAGGCAAGGCCTATTTTGAGTGAAAACGTGCTTGTTTTAATTGATTACAAATCCCTAAAAGGAAGTGGTGGATGCACAAATACCGTAGTAGGGAGTCTAGGTCTAGTATTATTTAGCAAGTTGTTTGAGGACGAACAAAGCTCTAAGTGTGGGGTAGGGATCTTAGCCGTATTTATATGCCTACAAACCTAATAACACCCGTGTTTTGGGCTAAGTTTTGAATCGTTTGATGTTAGTTTAGAGTTGTGTCGAGTCCTTTGGTTGTATACATGCCAACCAACATGATTAGTTGTGTAGGTAAGCATGAATAGACAAATGAGCACTAAAAAAGGCATTATGGAGCACAAAAGGATCCAAGGTAGTAAGGAAAGAGAAAAGAAGAATTTGAAGAAGGCATGTTTGTTCCCTCTCCACATCGCGGAGAAGGATTTTCCCTTTTGAGCCATGAAATGCAAGTGGGGCAGAATTGACCGTGTCTTCTCCGCGTCGCAGAGAGGGATGCTTGAATTTGGTTCGTGAAAGTGAATTGGAGGCATAACGGTTCGTGGATTGGCCGCGTAGTGGAGAAGACTTTATTTCCACGAAGCGAATCTCAAAAACATCTCTGCGTCGCGCCGTAGTGTGCTAGTTTTGGCTATTTTGACTTAATTATAGATAGACTCAATTTTTATTTTATCTATTATTCTTTTTCTAGGTTATGAAGAATGATGATTTGGAGAGCTATTTCATCAGTTTTTATGGTTCTTTCCTAAACTCTTTTACATTCGATCCATTTATGATATTTAAACTTTGCTTGATCGAAGATACTATTATGAGTAGGTAATTTCCCTAGTTCTAGGTTTGTGGCTACATGATGATTGTAAGTTATTAAGTTTTTATGGATTTCCATTCACTATCATATGAATCTCTCTTATGTTCTTATTTTCTGTATTTCATGCCTGATAACCATTGAAATAAACATGTTGTCCAAATTGAACTCGGGTTAGGAATAAGAGGATAGAACGTGGGGGATAAGGAGCGTGATTTTCACTTAATAATTAGAGTTAATTTGTATCTAGGATAGGGATTTACCTAGAAACCTTGCTTGGTCATTATACAAAAAGAAATCGTAATGTCGATACTTGGTCCAATCAATCCCCGCTCAACGATGTAGTTAGGTTGTCATTTACAGTAGGCGATTACAGGTCGGGACACCATAATTATATATCTATCACTATGATCATTGATTTGATAGTTGATAAATATCAATTCATAAAGATAATTTACATGATTCCTAAATTGAGCTACAGCCCTGGACTTTATCCAATCATTGTTTGAAACCTTAGAAATTGAATCGTGTTTGTTTAGTTCTTATTTAACTTTTATCTTATCAAATCAATCAATCTTGTAATCGTGAATACATTTGTGGTTAACTGAAAGTCTTGGAGAAATTAAGTGATTCTGATCGTGAGTCCCTATGGGTACGATACCCAACACTTTATAAGAGCTACTTTAATAGTTGAACAACCACGTACACTTGCGTGTGTGATTTGGGAGCAACATCACCCTTCTGGAAAGTGCGAAGGCTATCAACCACGGACCACACCTACAGTTACTGGTACCATCCACGAGCCGTGACTGGCAAGTGTGGGTTGTCACCTGTAAATTTCTGGAAAGTAGCTATTTTGGTCTTTTTGAATATGGGGTGTTACAAAAATAAATGGGATATGCTACCCTACTACGTTGGACATTCCTGACACAATGGAAGCATCAAAACTTCCATCCGAGATCATTTTGATGAAAATTGGGTCCCCCACCCAAGTTCCATTTTAAGCTAAAACTCACATCAAGGCTTAAAATTAGACCGAAAGCTACGAAACTGCACGAAAGATCATTCTAGGAAAAACTCGACATCTCGGAGCTAATGGCCCTGACAGAATTTTCATCCGAGCACTTTTACCAAGAATGTTGGCCAAAGTCAACCCTTGGTGCTTGAACCAACCATGCCCCTAGCCTTAAATGCTCCCCCCGAAGCTAGTGAAACTGTGAGTATTGCATTCTAAGGCTGTCTTCCTGAACTTTTGACTAAAGTCAGTCGTTTAAGTTTCAAAGTCTTTAAAATTTGAAAGATTTCACAAAATCAAACAACCCCAAAATCGAACTGTCAGTCTCATGAAGTCATAAAGGACTTGTGGTCTCTATAGGAAAGCTCTAAATGCTAAAGACATAGGAAAATAAAAAAAATGACCTAGAGGGTCATTACAACATTGACTAATAAAAGGAGTTTCGACAGCGCAAGTAGAAGGATAGACATAGCCTAAAGGCACAAAATGATGAGCATACAGACCCTCATGCCACCATTCGGAACAAACAATTCCATCCCAAAACTCAGGCAAGGAGGAAAATCCCCAAATTCACTTCAAAACTCAAAAAACTCATCCAAATCCATTTTGGTATCAAACTCTCACCAAACTTTACT